>NC_036842.1:6519649-6591171 GCF_002910315.2 Salvelinus sp. IW2-2015 | reverse complement strand
GACACAAACTACTGCAGCATAAATACTGGAGGCTGAGACAGGAGCGGTCAGGAGACACTGTGGCCCCATCCGAAGAAACCCCCGGACAGGGCCAAGGAGGGATGTCCCTCCTACCATTTTGTTCGCTCTTCTGACTGTCCGTCATCTCCTGGCTGAACCCTACTCCACAGAGATTGATTTATAGCCAAAAATAAAAATCATTAATAGATTTTAAACAATAAACACTTCCTGTTTGTCATAGATGGAGAAGATTAATATGTGATTAAAGGCTAGATTCTAATCAGGGAGCCAAGCTAGAGCTCTGTGATGTTCACAGCGGTGGGTTGCAGATTTTTTGATCAAGAGAGACCTTTAGAAAATATATACACATTTTCTCTATGACTAAACATACAAATATGTATTTTACAGTTATACGGATGGTGAAATCTTATAGTTAGTGGTTTTATAATTTGATTATACTATATTTGGGAAGCAAATAGGTCATTTAGAGACTTACCCAGAAATACTCTCAGCTATAATCACTACCCAAGGTGCTTATACAAAGTATTGACTCAGGGTTTGTGAATACTTATGATGTGAATTTGTCAATACTTTGTGATTGTCAGTATATACACATTGTGTTCTGTCAGAAAGATAATTCCTAAACCAATTTACTGCCCCTTCACTGAGACCAATGTTTCTGAGTCTAGCTAGCAACAATTCATGGTCAACTGAATCAAAGGCCTTTGATAAATACACAAACAGAGCAGCACAATGTTGCTTTTTATCAAGTGCATTAATGATGTAGTTTGCCACTGCCGTAGCTGCAGTTGTGGTGCTGTGCCTCGATCTAAAGCCAGACTGAACCCCGCTCAGTAAGTTATTTTCAATTAATACGTTTTTTAATTGTGAGTTGACTAGGGATTCATAGACTTTTGCCAGGACAGGGAGTTTGGAGATAGGACGATAGTTATTAGCATCTGAGGGATCTCCACCCTTTAGCAGTGGGAGGACATAAGCTGATTTCTAAATGCTGGGTATGAAATTGGTCAAGAGACTCAAGTTGAAATGTGAGCCACAGGTTCAGTGATAATACCAGCTGCTATCTTTAAGAGGTAGGGGTCCAGGTTGTCTGGACCTGCAGACTTTTTACTCTCTATGGCCTTTAGTGCTTTATAGACGTCAGTATAAGAAACAGTCTCAAAGTTAAAATGGTTCACATGAGAGCCTATGTCATAGTTGACTGTAACAGAGCTTACATTAGAGGCCTGGGCCCCACCATTATTAAAAACTGAACCAGCAGATATGAAGTGATTGTTAACAACCCCTACAATATGGGCTTTATCCTTCACTTCATTAGAATCCATCATTAAATGGTCAGGACGGCCTGAGGATACATTAGAACCTGACACTGATTTGATTAGCTTCCAGAACTTGGTAGGGTTGTTTAGGTTCTCTGTGACTGCATTTAAATAGTAATCTGATTTGGACTTCCTGATCAAACCTGTACATTTGTTTCTTGGCGCTCTGAAAGAGGCCCAGTCAACAGGAGCATTTGTATGTCTAGCTTGAGCCCAAGATATATTTATCTTTCTAATTAACTCTGCCAAGTTGTCTGAAAACCAGGGATTGTCCCTTCCATTGATTCTAAATTTCTTCACAGGGGCATGTGTAACGCTCGTCGTTGGAATGAGAAGAGGAGGACCAATGCGCAGCGTGGTAAGTGTCCATATTGATAATTTATTATCATGAACACAAAACAAAATAACGAGAACGAAACGAAACAGTCCTGAACGGTGAATACAAAAAAACACTGAACAGAAAATAATCACCCACAAAACACAATGAAAAACAGGCTACCTTAATATGGCTCCCAATCAGAGACAACGACTGACACCTGCCTCTGATTGAGAACCATACTAGGCCAAACACATAGAAACAGACAACCTAGACATACAACATAGAATGCCCACCCACATCACACCCTGACCAAACAAAACATAGAAACATACAAAGCAATCTATGGTCAGGGTGTGACAGCATGCTTATAACAAATGGACACACATTTCATGTAAAAATAGTCCCAGGCAGTGTCAACTTCGGGAATCAGACTTACTATGTCAATATTATGGTACAGATCATGTAAGAACGCTTGCTCATCATACTGTCAAAATGTTTTTTTTTTTATTTAACGGGGTTTGGCCTCGGTCATTTTTGTATTTCTAACACAAGCAATTGGACAGTGATCACTGACATCATTACAGAATATCCCAGTCCATGTGTATTTGTGAGGGGTATTCGTTAGAATAATGAGTTGATTTGTTAGGTGCTCTGGGATTCGGTCTTATCGGCGCATTAATTAATTGAGCGAGATTCATAGAGTCCCACAGTTTTTTAAAAAGAGTCCGATACAAATGTAAGCATGTCCCAGTTCAAATCTCCTAAAAGAACGAGTTCAGAGTCATTTAACTTGTCCAGAACATCAGAAAGAGAGTTTAGTGCGTCTCCCGAAGCCGAGGGTGGTCTATAGCAGCCGACTACAGTGATGTGGGAGTCCTTATATAAGTTCACTTTAACCGCAAGCAATTAAAAATGTTTGGGTTTGGTAATCGAGAGAATTTCAGAGGTGTTAAACTCGGATTTAACATAAATTGCAACCCCTCCTCCTTTACTCATCCGATCAGCTCTAAAAACCGTGTACCCATCAATAGAAATCAAGTTATTTGACACAGCTCCTAGCCTTCAGTGCGCACCTGCGCTCGCGTAGCAGGCCTTGCAGACAGACGCTCCTGACTTGGCAGGTTCCAACTCCAGAAAGGTGTAGAAAAAAATAAAGGCCTTCTCAATCCGAAGTAAATTTCGTAAAATAGAGACTGAGATCTAAAAACAATAGTTGTTATATACAGCATCCAACTTCACATCAAAAGTTTTTGCTTCTGTAAACAGGATCGGGGTCACTCAATGCCATTGGCCGGCTTCATCAATAAGTGCATCGATGATGTCGTCCCCACAGTGACAGTATGTACATATCCCAACCAGAAGCCATGGATTACAGGCAACATCCTCACCGAGCTAAATGCTAGAGCGATCACTTTCAAGGAGCGGGATGCTTATAAGAAATCCCGCTATGCCCTCAGACAAACCATCAAACAGGCAAAGTGTCAATACAGGACTAAGATTGAATCCTACTCTACTGACTCTGATGCTCGTCGGATGTGGCAGGGCTTACAAACTATTACAGACTACAAAGGGGAAACCCAGCCGCGAGCTGCCCAGTGACACGAGCCTACCAGATGGGCTAAATGCCTTTTATGTTCGCTTCGAGGGAAGCAACACTGAAGCATGCATGAGAGAACCAGCTGTTCCGGACGACTGTGTGATCACGCTCTCCATAGCCGATGTGAGCAAGAACTTTAAACAGGTCAACATTCATAAGGCCACAGGGCCTGACAGATTACCAGGACGTGTACTCAGAGCATGGTCAAACCAACATGCAAGTGTCTTCAGTGACATTTTCAATCTCTCCCTGACCGATTCTGTAATACCTACATGTTTCAAGCAGACCCCCATAGTCCCTGTGCCCAAGAAAGCGAAGGTAAACTGCCTAAATGACTACCGCCCCATAGCACTCACGTCGGTAGCCATGAAGTGCTTTGATAGGCTGGTCATGGCTCACATCAACACCATTATCCCGGAAACTCTAGACCCACTCCAATTCACATACCACCCCAACAGATCCACAGATGATGCAATCTCAATTGCACTCCAACTGCCCTTTCCCACCTGGACAAAAGGAACACCTATGTGAGAATGCTGTTCATTGACTAGAGCTCAGTGTTTAACACCATAGTTCCCACAAAGCTCACCACTAAGCTAAAGACCCTGGGACTAAACACCTCCCTTTGCAACTGGATCCTGGACTTCCTGACGAGCCGCCCCTAGGGGGTAAGGGTAGGCAAAAACACATATGCCACGCTGATCCTCTACATAGGGGCCCCTCAGGGGTGCAAGCTTAGTCCCTTCCTGTACTCCCTGTTTACCCACGACTGCGGGCCAAGCGCAACTGCAACACCATCATTAAGTTCGCTGACGACACAATGTTTGGTAGGCCTGATCACCGACAACAATGAGACAGCCTATAGGGAGGAGGTCAGAAAACCTGACTGTGTGTTGCCAGGACAGCATCCTCTCCCTCAACGTGA
Source organism: Salvelinus sp. IW2-2015 (assembly GCF_002910315.2). Classification (NCBI taxonomy): domain Eukaryota; kingdom Metazoa; phylum Chordata; class Actinopteri; order Salmoniformes; family Salmonidae; genus Salvelinus; species Salvelinus sp. IW2-2015. The sequence continues at coordinate 6,586,990 of NC_036842.1, read as the reverse complement.
GCAAGAGAAAGGAGATGATTGTGGACTTCACAAAACAGCAGAGGGAGCATGCCCATATCCACATTGATGGGATCACAGTGGAAAGCTTCAATTTTCTTGGTGTACACAACTATGACTATTTGAATAGTCCACCCTCACAGACAGTGTGGTGAAGATGGTGCAACAATACCTCTTCAACCTCAGGAGGCTGAAAAAATGTGTCTTGGCCCCTAAAACCCTCCCAAACTTTTACTGATACTCAATTGAGAGCATCCTGGCGGGCTCTATTACTGCCTGGTATGGCAACTGGACCACCCACAACCGCAGGGCTCTCTAGAGGGTGGTGCGGTCTGCACAACGCATCACCGGTGGCAAACTACCTGCCCTCCAGGACACTTACAGCACCCGATGTCACATGAAGGCCAAAAAGATCATCAAGGACATCTAAACTACCCGAGCCACGGCCTGTTCAGCCCATTATCATCCAGAAGGCGAGGTCAGTACAGGTGCATCAAAGCTGGGACAGAGAGACTGAAAACAGCTTCTATCTCAAGGCCATCAGACTGTTAAGTAGCCATCACTAGCCGACTTCCACCTGGTTACGCAACCCTGCACCTTAGAGGCTGCTGGCCTATATACATAAACTTGAATATTGGAACACTAGTCACTTTAATAATGTTTAGATAATGCTTTACTCATCTACTATGTACAGTTGAAGTTGGAAGTTTACATACACTTTAGCCAAATACATTCCTGACATTTAATCCTAGTAAAGATTCTTAGGTCAGTTAGGATCACCACTTTATTTTAAGAATGTGAAATGTCAGAATAATAGAGAGAATTATTTATTTAATATTTTATTTATTTCATCAAATTCCCAGTGGGTCAGAAGTTTACATACAATCAATTAGTATTTGGTAGCGTTGCCTTTAAATTGTTTAACTTGAGTCAAACGTTTTGGGTAGCCTTCCACAAGCTTCCCACAATAATTTGGGTGAATTTTGGCCCATTCCTCCTGACAGAGCTGGTGTAACTGACTCCGATTGTAGGCCTCCTTGCTTGCGCACGCTTTTCCAGCTCTGCCCACAAATGTTCTATAGGATTGAGGTCAGGGCTTTGTGATGGCCACTCCAATACCTTGACTTTGTTGTCCTTAAGCCATTTTGCCACAACTTTGGAAGTATGCTTGGGGTCATTGTCCATTTGGAAGACCCATTTGCGACCAAGCTTTAACTTGCTGACTGATGTCTTGAGATGTTGCTTCAATATATCCACATAATTTTCCTCCCTCATGATGCCGTCTATTTTGTGAAGTGCACCAGTACCTTCTGATGGTCATTATGGCCAAACAGTTCTATTTTTGTTTCATCAGACCAGAGGACATTTCTCCAAATAGTACGATCTTTGTCCACATGTGCAGTTGCAAACCGGAGTCTGGCTTTTTTATGGCGGTTTTGGAGCAGTGGCTTCTTCCTTGCTGAGCGGCCTTTCAGGTTATGTCGATATAGGATTCGTTTTACTGTGGATATAGACACTTTTGTACCTGTTTCCTCCAGCATCTTCACAAGGTCCTTTGCTGTTGTTCTGGGATTGATTTGCACTTTTCGTACCAAAGGACCTTCATCTCTAGCAGACAGAACGCATCTCCTTCCTGAGAGGTATGACAGCTGCGTAGTACAATGGGGTTTATACTTGCGTACTATTGTTTGTACAGATGAACGTGGTACCTTCAGGCGTTTGGAAATTGCTCCCAAGGATGAACCAGACTTGTGGAGGTCTACAATGTTTTTTTCTGAGGTCTTGGATGATTTCTTCTGATTTTCCCATGATGTCAAGCAAAGAGGCACTGAGTTTGAAGGTAGGCCTTGAAATACATCCACAGGTACACCTCGAATTGACTCAAATGATGTCAATTAGCCTATCAGAAGCGTCTAAAGCCATGACATAATTGTCTGGAATTTTCCAAGCTGTTTAAATGCACAGTCAACTTAGTGTATGTAAACTTTTGACCCACTGGAATTGTGATATGAAATTGTGGAATTGTGACAGGATGGCAACAACAACTGCCTGAGTTACACCAGGCAGTTGTTACACAATCTCTCCATCAGTGCTCAGACTGTCTGCAATAGGCTGAGAGAGGCCAGACTGACGGCTTATAGGCATGTTGTAAGGCAGGTCCTCACCAGACATCACCGGCAACAACGTCGCCCATGGGCACAAACCCACCGTCGCTGGACCAGACAGGACTGGAAAAAAGTGCTCTTCTCTGACGAGTCGCGGTTTTGTCTCACCAGGAGTGATGGTCGGATACGCATTTATCGTTGAAGGAATGAGCGTTACACCGAGGCCTGTACTCTGGAGCGGGATCGATTTGGAGGTGGAGGGTCCGTCATGGTCTGTGTGTCAGAGCATCATCGGACTGAGCTTGTTGTCATTGCAGGCAATCTCAACGCTGTGCGTTACCGGGAAGACATTCCTCCTCCCTCATGTGATACCCTTCCTGCAGGCTCATCCTGACATGACCCTCCAGCATGACAATGCCACCAGCCATAGTGCTCGTTCTGTGCGTGATTTCCTTCAAGACAGGAATGTCAGTGTTCTGCCATGGCCAGCGAAGAGACCGGATCTCAATCCCATTGAGCATGTCTGGGACCTGTTGGATTGGAGGGTGAGGGCTAGGGCCATTCCCCTCAGAAATGTCCGGGAACCTGCAGGTGCCTTGGTGGAAGAGTGGGGTAACATCTCACAGCAAGAACTGGCAAATCTGGTGCAGTCCATGAGGAGGAGATGCACTGCAGTACTTAATGCAGCTGGTGGCCACACCAGATACTGACTTTTACTTTTGATTTTGACCCCCCCCCCCTTTGTTCAGGGACACATTATTCCATTTCTGTTAGTGACATGTCTGTGGAACTTGTGCAGTTTATGTCTCAGTGGTTGAATCTTGTTATGTTCTTTCAAATATTTACACATGTTAACTTTGCTGAAAATAAATGCAGTTGACAGTGAGAGGACGTTTCTTTTTTTGCTGAGTTTGTATACATACTGTATGGACAAACGATGTCAGAGTGGAATGGACTAAGATACAGTAGAATAGTGTAGAATACAGTATATATATATAAGATGAGTAATGCAAGATATGTAAACATTATTATGTGAATGAGATACCGTAGAATATTATAGAAAACAGTACATACATATGAGATGAGTAATGCCAAATATGTAAACATTAGTGATTAGTGTTCTATTCCTTAAAGTGGCCAGTGTTTTCTAGTCTATGCCTATAGGCAGCAGCCTCTAATGTGCTAGTGATGGCTGTTTAACAGTCTGATGGCTTTGCGATAGACTGAAAAACAGCTTCTCTCAGTCCCAGCTTTGATGCACCTGTACTGACCTCACCTTCTGGATGATAACGGGGTGAATAGGCATTGGCTCGAGTGGTTGATGTCCTTGATGATCTTTTTGGCCTTCCGGTGACATCGGGGGCTATAGGTGTCCTGGAGGGCGGGTAGTTTGACACCGGTAATGCGTTGGGTAGACCACACCACCCTCTGGAGAGCCTTGTGGTTGTGGGCGGTGCAGTTGTCGTACCAGGCGGTGATACAGCCCGACAGGATGCTTTCATTTGTGCATCTATAAAAGTTTGGGAGGGTTTTAGGTGACACGACACATTTCTTTAGCCTCCTGAGGTTGAAGAGGCTCACCTTAGGTTGAAGAGGCTCTGTTGCCTTCTTCACCACACTGTCTGTGTGGGTGGTCCATTTCAGTTTGTCAGTGATGTGTAAGCCAAGGAACTTGAAGCTTTCCACCTTCTCCACTGCGTTCCTGTCGATGTAGATAAGGACCCTCTGCTGTTTCCTGAAGTCCACGACCATCTCCTTTGTTTTGTTGACGTTGAGTGAGAGGTTTTTATCCAGTAAACGCCCAGAGTCCTCACATCCTCCCTGTAGGCTGTCTCATTATTGTTGGTAATCAAGCCTACTACTGTTGTGTCGTCTGCAAACTTGATGAATGAATGATGAATGTTCCATCCCGAGAATAAATCACTATTCTCCTGGGTAACCCTGTATTTCCCACCAAAACCGGAAGTCTCATTCAAAAGCATTATAAAGCATATAAATACATCTATGTCTGGATTTGATTAGAGCTATGATCGAAAATTCAAACCTGATGCAGCCTGATTAAATACATTTTATGAGCCCTACATTAAAGACATTTAAAGAGCCGAAGCCCCAAAAAGCCCAAATGATTGTGCCATTATCCAATACATAGGCTGTATGATATATAGGCTACACCTACTGTAGATGTAGCTATGCTCGCTTGGGTAAATTAATGAAACAAGCTCCAGTAGGCTAATCTTTTTGAGTGTGAACTGTATTACTGTACTGTACTGCATTGTATTAAACTATATTACACGAAATTACGCACCTCGTTCAAACCATGATGAAACAGTGAGAGAACATCCGATTCTGGTGCAGCACATACAGCTTACGAAGTTACAAGTATAGGCTCGATAATTTGATTAGAATTTTTCAGAATATTTCCCCCAATGTTATTAACCTACCTCTTTTTTCTCTCTCTAGTGTTCCCTCATTCTTTCCTCACTTTCAACAGTTACACTGAACAAAAATATGAACGCAACAGCATGCAACAATTTCAAAGATTTTACTGAGTTACAGTTCATATAAGGAAATACTTCAATTGAAATAAATAATTCTCTAAAACAACATTGGAGGCAGTTTATGGTAGAGAAATGAACATTCAATTCTCTGGCAACATGCCAATTTCATGCTGACTGCAGGAACTTGAGACATTTGTGGCATTGTGTTGTGTGACTAAACTCCACATTTTAGAGTGGCCTTTTGTTGTCCCCAGCACAAGGTGCACCTGTGTAATGATCATGCTTTTTAACCAGCTTCTTGATACGCCAAAGCTGTCAGGTGGATGGATTATCTTCGCAAAGGAGAAATGCTCACTAACAGGGATGTAAACACATTTGTGGACAAAACTTGAGAGAAATAAGCTTTTTGTGCATATGGAACATTTCTGGGTTCTTTTATTTCAGCTCATGAAAAAGGAAACCAACAATTTACATTTATATTTTTGTTCAGTACACTTGAAGGTAATCATCTCTTGTATCTGTGTACGTAGATTTTTTTTGTGAAAAAGCATGAAATTAGTTTTCTTATGTGAAATATAATGGTACATTACAGATGAACTCCAGACCAGCCATTGCATTGACAGCTGCTATTGCATTGGCTAGCTGGCCTCTGACATTCATCCTAGCTTTACTATCAACTGGCTAGCTTTATCAGGATGCTTTAGATGCAAGGGGAAAACTAATATATTTGCTAGTTAACCATCTGATTGATAAAGTTGTTATATATCATTGTTCCACCTCTCACCAGAGGGCAGCATAGACTGCCCTCGAGACTATAATGACACTCAGGTGTTTTCAGTTACTAATTATGATTTCCTTTTAGAGAGGTGTGTTTTCTTGATAGGAGACAAACGCACACGGCAATCATGAGTAGTTATCGAGTCATAGTGTTTGTTGTTTTCCCTAGTTTTACTTTGTACCTACTGTTGAACCTTTTCCCAGTAAAGTATTTACGTTTATTCTAAACCACTGGTTCCTCGTCTGGTTCTCATCTCTGTTCCTCGGTCCTAACCCCCCCACGTCACAGCAAGCTTCAACATGGACCCATCAGAGATCGACCAGATCAAGAACGTCATAACCCACCAAGGAGCACTGCTGGAGCGGCAGAAAGAACAACTTTCCCAAATATCAGACACTCTCCTGGTACTTAACGACTCCCTCCAAGCACTGCACACCCCCCAACCCAGGAGGAGCGACTGCCCAAGTCTCAGCGCCCAGTTCTCTAGTTGTTGCTGTAAATCCCCCAGGGAACCTGCACTGGGAACCCAAGATCCCAGCCCCCGAGCGGTATGACGGCCAACCGGGAAGATGCAAGGGGTTCCTCACTCAGTGCTCTCTGATGTTCGAGTTATAGGCCTCCTCGTTCCACACCAATCGGTCCAAGATCGGCTACATCATCTCTTTACTCAGGGGGAAAGCCCTGGCGTGGGCAACAGTGGTGTGGGAACAGCAGCTACCATCCTGCAGCTCCATATCAGCCTTCACTTCCGAATTGCGACGAGTCTTCGACCACCCAGTCCACCACAAAGAGGCCAGACCAGTGGCCGACATCACCATTGATTTCCGCACCCTCGCCGCTGTGACTGGATGGAATACCGAGGAACTGGTCACCGCCTTCCACCAGGGTCTGTCTTACTCTATCAACGATGAACTGGCCTCTCGGGAAACTGGGTGAGGACCTCGGGTCCATGATAAAGCTGGCAATCAAGATCAACAAACGCATCCAAGAACGAGTGAGACAGCGCCCCTTTGACACCATAACATATAACCCCTTTGACACCACCCCAGTATCCCGGTTTCCCGAGTACCCCAAGCCCCCCGAGCCAAGCACCATGCAGCTGGGACGCACACATCTGAGCCCACAGGAAGGCGACCGGTGCATGCGCGAAGGCTGCTGCCTCTACTGCGGCGGTCTCGGCCATCTCTGTTCTACATGCCCAGTACTGACGGGAAACGTCAGGGCTCGCCAGGAAAAGGGGAGACCCTGGCGAGCTGTGCAGTGACTCCCAGGCTACCTTGTCACCGACTGTCTCTACCCGTGACCCTCCACTGGGACAACTGTCAGCACCAAAGCATTCATGGACTCCGGGGCCATGGACAATTTAATCGATCAGGACCTCACCTGAGAATTACAAATCCAAGAAATGCCCCATCCCTCTGCAGATTCAAGCCCTCGATGGACGCCCCATCGGCTCCGGCCAGATGGAATATCAGACCAAGCCCATTCAACTGCAGGTCGGGGTGAACCACTCAGAGACTCTTACCTTTCTTTTGATCACTGCTCCCGAGACCCCCTTATCCTAGGGTACCCCTGGTTAGCGCAACATAAACCACTACTCTCCTAGTTGTAGAAACATCTCAACGATGATCAATGGAAACAGGATGCACCTGAGGTCAATTTCGAGTCCCATAGCAAAGGGTTTCAATACTTATGTAAATAAGGTATATTTGTTTTTTTATTTTTAATACATTTGCAAACATTTCTAAAAACCTGTTTTTGTTTTGTCATTATGGGGTGTTGTGTAGATTGATGAGGATTTTAATTTATTTAATCAATTTTAGAATAAGACTGTAACGTAACAAAATGTGGAAAAAGGCAAGAGGTCTGAATACATTCCAAATGCCCTGCATATAGGCCTATATAGGCTATCAATATTGAACAGGATTATCTATTTGGGATGCAATTTGAATGGAATTGATGCAGAGAGAGTGTTTTAAAACCTGGCAGCTGCAATAAAAAAACAAGTTGACCCCCGAAAGCCAGATGGAGATGTGTATATTAGACGCGCATTTTGGTCTTTATATTACTGTAGCATAGGCTATGCTGCAGCAAATGAGTGTCTACTTTTTATGAGCCCTATATTAAAATACATTTTATGAGCCAAAGCCCAAATGATTGTGCCATTATCCAATACATAGGCTTTATGATATACAGTTGAAGTCGATAGTCATTAAAACTTGTTTTTCAACCACTCCACAAATTTGTTAAGAAACTATAGTTTTGGCAAGTCGGTTAGGACATCTACTTTGTGCATGACACAAGTAATTCTTCCAACAATTGTTTACAGACAGATTATTTCCCTTATAATTCACTGTATCACAATTCCAGTGGGTCAGAAGTTTACATACACTAAGTTGACTGTGCATTTAAACACCATGGAAAAATCCAGAAAATGATGTCATGGCTTTAGAAGCTTCTGATAGGCTAATTGACATCATTTGAGTCAATTGGAGGTGTACCTGTTCATGTATTTCAAGGCCTACCTTCAAACTCAGTGCCTCTTTGCTTGACATGGGAAAATCAAAAGAAATCAGCCAAGACCTCAGAAAAAAATGGTAGACCTCCACAAGTCTGGTTCATCCTTGGGAGCAATTTCCAAACGCCTGAAGGTACAATGTTCATCTGCACAAACAATAGTACGCAAGTATAAATACCATGGGACCACACAGCTGTCATACCGCTCAGGAAGACGCATTCTGTCTCCTAGAGATTAACGTACTTTGGTGCGAAAAGTGCAAATCAATCCCAGAACAACAGCAAAGGACCTTGTGAAGATGCTGGAGGAAACAGGTACAAAAGTATCTATATCCACAGTAAAACGAGTCCTATATCGACATATCCTGAAAGTCCGCTCAGCAAGGAAAAAGTCACTACTCCAACACCGCCATAAAAAAGCCAGACTACAGTTTGCAACTGCACATGGAGACAAAGATCGTACTTTTTGGAGAAATATCCTCTGGTCTAATGAAACAAAAATAGAACTGTTTGGCCATAATGACCATCGTTATGTTTGATGAGGTGGAGTAACTCTGCAAGATCACGGTCGAACCAGGGGCTGAACCAGTTTTTAATACTAATTTTCTTTATGGGGGCGTGTTTGTTAACAATACCACTGACAATATCAAAAAAGAAGGGTCCAAGTGTCTTCGACAGACTGGATCAAGCGGATTCTATAACATTTTACAGAGGCCAGTTCATGAAGGAAGGCTTGCTCATTAAAGTGTTTTAGCAAGCATCTATAGAAATCAGTACAGTTAGTTTCACTGAGCAGCCATTACCAACACAGGCTGTAAAACAGTGATCACTAAGGTCAGTACAGAAAACACCAGACTGATACCTATCAGGATTATTTGTGAGGATAACATTGAGGAGAGTAGCCTTTTCTGAGTGTTTGGAGTCATACCTTGTGGGATTGGTAATAATCTGAGGAAGATTTAGGGAGTCCATTGCTTTAGGACTTGGTCAGGTGGTTTAAGCATGTCCCGGTTTAGGTCACCTAGCAGGACAAATTCAGACTTAGTGTAAGGGAGAGGGCAGGTAGAGTACAGGCCGGTGCTGATGTAGGACGATAGCGCCCAGCAACAGTCATCAAAGGGCTAATTGAAAGTTGAATGCGTAAAACCAGCAAATCAAATTGTTTGGGGACAGACTTGGTGGAGACGACCGAGTACTGAAGGTGATCCTTGGTAAAGATTGCCACTCCCCCACCTTTGGAAGATCTGTCTTCCCGAAAAAGGTTATAATCAGAAAGGTTAACATCAATATTTGTGAGGATCGATGCTGGAGACGAGAAGCAGGTACAGGGAGAACATTTAAGGAACAACGGACATGAAACAGGAACAGCGTCTGGACAGGGGAAAAATAACGACATCAATGCTGACACAGGGAACAAACTGGGGAGCAGACAGATAAAGATGGGGTAATCAACAAAGTAATGGAGTCCAGGTGAGTCCAATATTGCGCAGCTGCACGTAACGATGGTGACAGGTGTGTGTAATGAAGGGCAAACCTGGCGTCAGAGAGGGAGATCGAGAAGAGCAGGCGTGACAGTACCCCCCCTCCCCCCCTCTAGGGGCGCCAGCCGGCGTCCCACCCGGGCGATCCTGACAGGCCGGCCGAGGCATGGACGCTGCACAAGCTGGCTGAGGCGTAGAAGCCCGACGAGCCAGTAGAGGCATGGGAGCCTAGTGAGCCGGCTGAGGCGTGGGAGTCTGGTGATCCGGCTGAGGCGTGAAAGCCTGATGATCCCGCTGAGGCGTGGGAGCCTGACGAACCGGCTGAAGCATGACGCGGGGTGGGCGACTGCCGAGGCAAGAAGACCTCTCGAGCCAGCTAAGGCATGGAAGTACAACAAGCTAGCTGAGGAATACCTGGTTCCATCGGCGATGGCACCCGGACCCGATGTCACCCGGACCCGATGTCACCAACCAAAACCAAAACCCAAAACGGGAGTGTTGTGGGGGTACCTGTACCAGACAGGGGCAGACAGGCCAGGGCAGACAGTGAGCAGATCGCCAGGTGGAATCCAAGCAGCAGTGCAGCAGGCAATGGGAGTAGGTGTCACACCCACTTGGGAGAAGCTTTTATTTCTGGAGGCAGAATTCTTGTAGAAAATGCCAGTGGATGGTCTTTGAACGGTGGGAGGTGGCTTCAAACAGGGCTTCAAAGTCTCCTGACACTTGTTGGGCCCAAAGGCCTCGACACCTCTCCCTTCACACCTCAGTGCTAATTGAAGAATAATAGTGACAACATCAAAACTATGAAATAACACATATGGAATCATGTAGTAACCAAAAAAGTGTAATGAAATTCTGAAATGGCATATTGTTTTTATGAAGATTTTAGACTATTCAAATTAAAATCTGTCGCCAATTGGATGGAAACCTAGCTATAGACACCCTAAAGACTCTGGCAAGTGCACTAGTCCAGTGTCACTTTGATTATTCCTGCACATCATGGCTCATCAGCAGCCTCAAATATCTAAAGAATAAGCTAGCAGCCAAACAAGCTTGTAAGAATTGTACTTAAACTCCCCCCTAATTTCAGTTATCTAGGTAAGACCCAGATGCAGACCGTGTCGAAGTAACAATGTTTATTACAGCAACAGTGGCAAAGGTACATGACAGCAGGCAGGCTCAGGGTCGGGTCAGGCAGAGATCGGTAATCCAGAGGTGGGGCAAAGGTACATGACGGCAGGCAGGCTCAGGGTCGGGTCAGGCAGAGATCGGTAATCCAGAGGTGGGGCAAAGGTACATGACGGCAGGCAGGGTCAGGGGCATACACAGTAGTCAGGCGGGTGGGTACAGGGTCAGGACAGGCAAGGGTCAAAAACCAGGAGTACGAGAAAAGAGAGAATGGAGAAAAGCAGGAGTTGACACAAAAATGCTGGTTGGCTTGACAAACAAGATGATCTAGAAACAGACAAACAGAGAACACAGATATAAATATACAGGGGATAAAGGCGAAGATGGGTGACACCTGGAGGGGGGTGGAGGCAATCACAAAGACAGCTGAATCAGATCAGGGTGTGACACTAATACTCATCTGGAGGTTGAGCATTTTTTCGTCTCTATCTCTGTAACGTGTTTGTATCTTTGAAATTGTATATGTATTTATGTAAAAAAAATAGGGACCACAATGGAAATAAGTCCCTGACATTATTGTGCAATCCCGTTCACTTTAAAACATCTTTGCGTATATATGTCTTTTTTAACTGACAAATAAAATCAATCAATCCAAACTGTGCAGCGGACAATTGATGAAAGGAAAGAGACATCTGCCACAAAAAAGCCCAAAAAGTTTAATGACAATCGGAGGTTGTCAAGCCAAGCCTTTGATACTGGGTAAGCCTACAAGGTAGGGAGGGATGTATTTTCTGTTTGTCAAGATTGACATCTATTTATTGTGGTGTTTAAAATGCAAACCATGATATTGAAGTGCCCGAAGTCGGTATGCTCTGTTTATTGGTTGTACTGTGTGGTGCATTGGCACAGAAACCTGTTGGTGGAAAATTTGTTGCATATTTTATAGAATTATACATATGGCATCAAAATGTTGAAAATCTGATTTCCCCCTAGCTGATCATTGTCTGCAGCTGGCTCTGATTGTAGTGTAATGAAACAGGCAGGGAGAGGGAGCTCGTCTGTGGTGGTCGGCGAACCCTCAACATTCTGGCCCGTAGCCCTGTGTGGCATCGACTGTTCCACAAAAGCATGCTGAAGTGGCAAAGTCGATTTCCACATTTATAAACACAGGGTCTCTACAGTTATTGTTATTTGTGGTTGTAAACATTATTTTGAGTTCATTCTATGGAGGGGGGAGGGTGTTCAATTTATTTTACAGTACAAGGGGAGGTCATGTTTTACTTTGGGGAGGGGGGTGCATGTTTTATGACACCTTGATTTGGACCATCCCCTTCACCTCAATACATTTTGATCTGTAACCCAATAAAGTTGTCTGTGAAATCACTCAAAATGTTCTCCGCTGTTGACGAGCATACTTTATGCTTTTCCTGGAAGCATACGGCAATTATTACACAGGATTGATGATATAGGTGTACCTACCAAGGTATTCTCAGAACAACTATATGTGAGGGGAAACATATCATTTAAAAAACAACATGGCCTTTCAGTGCCCCACTGAAATGCTCAGTAGAGATTGTCCAAGACTAGTGGTAGGAGGACCCAGTTAATACTCTTACCAGATGGACTTATCCCAGTCAGTCCAAACACTAGCCAGAAACTGTTCCTGTTCCACTAACAGACAGAGGTGTAAAGTAACTCATTACAACTACTCTCATTACTGTAATTGAGTAGCTTTTCCGAGTATTTGTTCTTTTTAAAGTATTTTTCAGTCAGTCATTTTACCTCTACTTGAGTAAAATGTAATTTAAGTAACAGCACTTTTACTTCAGTGCTCTTTCCATCACTGGTGAGTGAGCGAGAGAGGGAGTGGGTGAGTGAGGGAAAGAGTGTGAATGGGTGAGTGAGTGAGTGTATATCAGCTGGTCCCATGGACTAGTAACAAGTAACAGAGGGATTGAGTGGGTGAAAGAATTAGACATGTTTATTTCTGGAGTCTGAAGTATATTGAAGTCTGTCAACTTTATTGTTTATGAACGTTATTTTGTATCGCTTGTATAAGAGGTCATACAATACGTTTTGTAGTGATTCCTATGTTGTTGATGTAAAAAATATTTGTTGGTCCGTGGTTTGTAATGAGGAGCAACCAGAACCTGCACTTAACACATTTATGAAATTGCTTATCCCAGTTACTAATAAGCATGCACCCATTAAGAAAATGACTGTAAAAGCTGTTAAATCCCTGTTGATTGATGAGGAATTGAAAAATGTCATGGTTGAGAGGGATGAGGCAAAATATATGGCAAATAGGTCTGGCTGTACAACTGATTGGCAAACGTACTGCAAATTGAGAAATCGTGACTAAACGGAATAAAAATATGAAGAAACAAAGACCTTAAATTAAATTCTGGGCAAAAAGGCAAACTCTGCTCCATCATTCAGGCTCATTAATCACACAACCCACTGATACTGCCAACTACTTTAATGATTATTTCATTGGCAAGATTAGCAAACTTAGCCAGCAACAAATGCTGACACTACACATCCAACTATATCTGAGCAAAGTATAAAAGACAAGCATTGTAATTTAGAATTCTGTAAAAGTAAGTGTGGAAGAGGGGAAAAAATCTATCTACAATGACAAGCCACCAGGGTCTGACAACTTGGATGGAAAATTACTGAGGATAATAGCAGACGATATTGCCACTCCTATTGTAACGGTCGTCTTGTGGTGAATGAGCGGACCAAAGCGCAGCGTGAAATGTTGACATAATGATTTATTTAAACAAACGACGAAACACGAAATAACACTTGATAATTAACAAAATAACAAACGACGTAGACTGACCTAAAACATGTGAACTTACATATAACGAAGAACGCACGAACAGGTACAGACTACAAACAAACAATACAGTCCCGTGTGGTAACATATACGGACACAGGAGACAWCCACCCACAACAAACAATGTGAAACAACCTACCTATATATGGTTCTCAATCAGAGGAAACGTCAAACACCTGCCTCTGATTGAGAACCATACAAAGGTAATTAACAATGACCATTTAAACATAGAACAAACAACACAGACTGCCCACCCAGCTCACGTCCTGACCCACTAAACACAACTATACAAAGGAAAACAGGTCAGGAACGTGACATTATCCCCCCCCCCCCCCCCCCCCCAAGATGCGGACTCCGGCCGCAAAACTAAACCTCAAGGGGAGGTTTGGGTGGGCATTTGTCCACGGTGGCGGCTCCGGCTCCGGACACTGTCCCCACACCGCCATAGTCACTCCCCGCTTCCGTATCCCCCTCCCAATGACCACCTCCAAATAAACCCACCTAAATTAAGGGGCAACACCGGGATAAGGGCAACACCGGATAAGGAGCAGCACCGGGATAAGGGGCAGCACCGGGATAAGGGGCAGCTCCGGACTGAGGGACGGGAGCTCCGGACTGGCTGACGGCTCTGGCTGCTCATGGCTCGCTGACGGCTCTGGCTGCTCATGGCTCGCTGACGGCTCTGGCTGCTCATGGCTCGCTGACGGCTCTGGCTGCTCATGGCTCGCTGACGCTCTGGCTGACTCATGGCTCGCTGACGGCTCTGGCTGCTCATGGCTCGCTGACGGCACTGGCTGCTCATGTCTGGCGGAAGGCTCTGGCTGCTCCTGTCTGGCGGAAGGCTCTGGCTGCTCCTGTCTGGCGGAAGGCTCTGGCTGCTCCTGTCTGGCGGAAGGCTCTAGCGGCTCCTGTCTGGCGGAAGGCTCTAGCGGCTCCTGTCTGGCGGACGGCTCTAGCGGCTCCTGTCTGGCGGCCGACTTCAGTGCGGCTTTTGACATTATCGATCATAGTCTGTTGCTGGAAAAACTAATGTGTTATGGCTTTACACCCCCTGCTATATTTTGGATAAAGAGTTACCTGTCTAACAGAACACAAAGGGTGTTCTTTAATGGAAGCCTCTCCAACAAAATCCAGGTAAAATCAGGAATTCCCCAGGGCAGCTGTCTAGGCCCTTACTATTTTCAATCTTTAGTAACTACATGACACTGGCCTTGAGTAAAGCCAGTGTGTCTATGTGTGTCTATGTATGACTCAGCACTATACACGCCAGCTAGTTTCAGAATATGTGGCAAGGAATATGTTAGTCCTAAATATTTCAAAAACTAAAAGCATTGTATTTGGGACAAATCATTCTCTAAACACTAAACCTCAACTAAATTTGTAATGAATAATGTGGTAATTGAGCAAGTTGAGGAGACTAAACTGCTTGGAGTAACCCTGGATTGTAAACTGTCATGGTCAAAACATATTGATTCAATACTAGCTAGGAGAAGTCTGACCATAATTAAGCTACGCTCTGCATTCTTAACAGCACTATCAACCCAGGCAGATCCTACAGGCCCTAGTTTTGTCACATCTGGACTACTGGTCAGTCGTGAGGTCAGGTGCCACAAAGAGGGATTTAGGAAAATTGCAATTGGCTCAGAACAGGGCAGCACGGCTGGCCCTTGGATGCACACAGAGAACGAACATGAATAATATGCGTGTCAATCTCTCCTGGCTCATAGTGCAGGAGACATTGACTTGTATTTGTGAGAGGTATTGATATGTTGAATACACCACGCTGTCTGTTTGAACTACTGGCACACAGGTCGGACACCCATGCATACCCCACAACACATGCCACCAGAGGTCTCTTCACAGTCCCCAAGTCCAGAACGGACTATGGGAGGCGCACAGTACTATATAGAGTCATGACTACATGGAACTCCACATCAAGTTTCTCATGCAAGCAGTACAATTTGATTTAAAAAACAGATACAAACTACACCTTATGGAACAACACAAACATAGGCACAGACACATGCATACAAACACACAATAACATACGCATTATACACACACGTACACATGGATTTTGTGTTGTAGATGTGTGGTAGTAGAGGAGGAGCCTGAGGGCACACACTTAATATGCTGTGAAATCTGTTGTGAATGTATTGTAATGTTTTAAAAAATGTAGAACTGCATTAATTTTGCTGGACCCCAGGAAGAGTAGCTGCTGCATTGGCAGCAGCTAATGGGGATCCATAATAAATACAAATACAAAATGATCAATGCATTTTAATTGCTTTGAATGTTTAATTTATTTTCAAATGTTAATAGTAAATTTTTGGCAAAACCTTAGCTACATTTTTACATAAAGATGTGCCTTGTTGCAACTCATAACATAAATTAAGCCTGGCACCATCCCTAAGGTGAAGCATGGTGGTAGCAGCATCATGCTGAGGGGATATTTTTCAGCGGGAGGCACTGGGAGACTAGTCAGGATCGAAGGAAAGATGAACAGAGCAATGTACAGAGAGATCCTTGATGAAAACCTGCTCCAGAGTACTCAGGACCTCAGACTGGAGGCGAAGGTTCACCTTCCAACAGGACAACGACCCTAAGCACACAGCCAAGACGACGCAGAAGTGGCTTCGGGACAAGTCTCTGAATGTCCTTGAGTGGCCCAGCCAGAGCCCGGACTTGAACCCGATCTAACATCTCTGGAGAGACCTGAAAATAGCTGTGCAGCAACGCTCCCCATCCAACCTGACAAAGATTGAAATGATGTGCAGAAAAGAATGGGAAAAACTCCCCAAATACAGGTGTGCCAAACGTGTAGCGTCATATCCAAGAAGACTCTAAGCTGTAATCGTCGCCAAAGGTGCTTCAACAAAGTAGTGAGTAAAGGATCTGAATACATATACAGTGATCCCTCGCCACTTCGCGGTTCACTTATCGCGGATTCGCTATTTCGCGGATTTTCATAATGCATTTTTTTTTTTTTTTTGGTGCATTGTGCTCTGCATTCTGATTCGCTAAAAACTCACTCCCGCTTCTTGTATCAAAACATGCTACGAATTGTGCTATCATTTTGTCGTCTCGTGCAGTTATGTGTACGTACATAAAACAGCTTGGCAAATTTACATTAAGTTGGCCAAATTATCTTGTAATTTCGAACATCTCCTAAACCCATAATGTCGACGAAACGGCCTACACGTGAGTCACTGTATTTGTATACATGTAATAGTTGCTAATTGTAAAAAAAAAAAAAGTTTTCTATTTCGCGGATTTCACTTATCGCGGGTCATTTTCGGAACGTAACCCCCGCGATAAACGAGGGATTACTGTATACGTAAATGTGATATTTCCGTTTTTTTTCAAGAGCTAAAATGTCTAAAACCTGTTTTTGCTTTGTCATTATGGGGTATTTTGTGTAGATAGATGAGAGAAAAAAAACGATTTAATCAATTTTAGAATAAAGCTGTAACATAACAATATGTGAAAAAAGTCAAGGGGTCTGAATACTTCCGAAGGCACTGTATGTTGCCCTAGAAGACTAGATAAACCCTTGCTCACCAGAATCTAGTTGACAGCGGTAAAGTTCTCTCTGTCATCTCTCCTTCTTTTGCGGAGAAAAGACGTTTACGGATCGGGGAGAAAATGCTAAAAAATAATAATGGAATGATTGTCTGTGCAAAATGTCCAGATGACATCAGTTTGACAAGGAAATAGAAACCTGTGAAAAACGACCCAACATGTTTTCAGTTCGGCTTGGATGCATATTTTATGTAGTTGAAATACTATCAGCTTTTATTATGCTGATAAAGATAGCACCTCTACAGATGGTATCGAACTGCCCATTCACATTCTTTCAAGATGCTTAAGGAAAGAAATCGTATTTCAAAATGTAGCCTACATTTGGTGTATAATTTTACTGCAAGAAATGCTTGACGTGCCACAGGCCTATTTGAAGTCCCCATCTTGTGACTGTCGAATTTGTATAGCGCTTCACAATCATCAAACATAACACCAGCCATGTCACCCATGATACAAGTCAGTATTTGACGTCCATCCATGTGTAAGGACGTCGGGAGATGACGTGGAAACCGGCCACTAGGGGCAACAGTGAGTGTTGTTACCTTCAAGTAGGTTTTGGTTTTGCAAGTGTTGTGGATGGGAATGGCGGATGGGTGTAAGCATCTGCCTCTGGTTGCAAGTTCAAATCCAGCAATAGAAAGTTGCTTTTCATATTTGAGTTTTAAGCCTATCCCAAACCCTTACCTTAACCATGAGGAGTTAATGCCTAACCTTAAGAATTTGGAGTTAACGCCTGAATTGAACCCTAACCATAAAAATCTGGAGTTAATGCCTAAACTTAACTTTAAACACTTCGACGTTTGGCGTTTGATAAACATGGTTGAACGTCTGTTTCTGACGTGAGACTGTTAGAGGTGGCAGCAGCATAACACAGCCAGCACTGCTGTTATCCTCTTGTACCACTTCTACAACTCCTTCCCAAACATTACTTCTCTGGCCCTCCCTTCTCTTTATTTTCAACTCTCTATTCCACAGCTTTTCTCTTATTGAATTAAACTCCGACAATCTTCTTTTTGACACCGTGGATGGATGTTCACTTTTTCTGCCCATTCCCAAAAGCAATTGATGTGTAGCCTATTTGGCGTTCGAACAGATAGAACCTAAAGCTTAGTCTTACTCACTAATGCCAGATAGCCTAACATAATGAAAGAAAAAGCTCAATGTAGCCTATAAATATAAATTGCACAAGAACAATACATTTGTGGATTTTTTTAAGGTACTGTTTCTCTTTATTTGACCTGCACACCACACACCCGCCCTTCATCCACACAATATTTCATGACTCTATACCCGCCCGCCCCATGGATATAACCACAGGGACTGCGGCTTATGAGTCAACCCGTGCATCACCAACAGTGAGTAGTACACTGGGGGACTTGTTCCACAGGACATATGACTGGCTACTTCTGGAAAGAGAGTGGAATTAGGAGGAGAAAGGAGACAGCACATGGAAACTATTATGATGTTGGTTAGTCGGTTCCACAATCTGGCCCTGAAACACACACAGACGCAGACACACACACACACCTTTATTACGCTGGTTAGTCGGTCGACAATCTGTCGGGGGGGAAAACACACCAAAACAAACCAGTAGCAACACGAAGGAATCTCTTTCATCCTTATGTTCACCTGACTGGGCACAGACGCTGCTGTGATCAAAAGAAAGCTAGCAAAAAGTGTGGGGAAAGGCTGTTATTGATGTGAGTCAGAACCACAATGTTGTGTTGTCAGGGCATCCACCAGTGTGCTGAATGCTGATATCAGTTAAATGTTGGTTGTCTGCCTGAGTAGACCATATTCTGTTTGATTTATGATTCAGGACAGTGTTTCATAGTGTGTGTAGTAGTGCTTTCATTGTGTGTTGGGTTGGAATTAGGTTGGAAGTGTGGGACACACATGCTGTTGTTCCCAAAGAGAACTCCTAGCTGAATTATAGGACTTCACTACAATCTAGGAGTTCCCAGAAGTACTTTTCCTCCAATTCCACCCCTGGCGTTACCCAGTGGCGTCATTAGGCCTGTGCTTCCGGGGCTATAGCCCTGGATATTTTGGTACAACCCTAACCTTTTGATGGTAAAAAACCCCCCACATTTTAGTCTGATATGAGTTTCCACACATCACTTGCTCTATGCAGTATTTAATAAAATAAAATAATTACTGACAAAGTTTTATGACAAAAATAAACAATACAATATTATGCGTTAGGCAGTACCATGCATTGCAAGAAGGCCCTGGAGTGACGCGGTGCCTGCTGTGATTGGTCAGAGTCTGCAGCATAGCACAGAGCAAATATGGAGGGGAAAAAGCATGCAGGTTAAGCAAGTTGCGGCAGCAGTGAATGAGGTGGAGAGGAGAGCAGAACAGCCGGAAAGTCAAAGTGACCACATTTAAAATACCCAAATGCGGAACAAAGGGACAGTTTTGCGTGAACATTCGCAGGACAGTGTAGCCTACATGAGTAATATTTTTGGGGCAGCACCCCCCCCCCCCCCCCCCCTCACAAAACCCCCCTTCCCGCTGCACCAAACGAGCTAATGGAAGTGTGCCTACAAGCTACAACTTCTTTGCCTCGTGCAAAATTTGGTCAGTGAAAAATGAGAGACCAAATGTGGCTGTTTTATGAAAATCTGTAAATACTTAGCCACCCTGTATCCCACTGCTGGCTTGCCTCTGAAGCTATGCAGGGTTGTCCTGGTCGGTTTCTTGGAGGGAACCAGATGCTGCTGGAAGTGGTGTTGGAGGCCAGTAGGAGGCACTCTTTTCTCTGGTCTAAAAAATTATCCCAATGACCCAGGGCAGTGGTTGGGACATTCAAATCAAATCAAATCAATCAAATCAAATTTTATTAGTCACATACACATGGTTAGCAGATGTTAATGCGAGTGTAGCGAAATGCTTGTGCTTCTAGTTCCGACAATGCTAATAACCAACAAGTAATCTAACCTAACAATTCCACAACTACTACCTTACACACACACACAAGTGTAAAGGATAAAATATGTACATAAAGATATAGAATGAGTGGTGGTACAGAACGGCATGGCAGATGCAGTAGATGGTATAGAGTACGGTATATACATATGAGATGAGTACTGTAGGGTATGTAAACATAAAGTGGCATAGTAAAGTGGCTAGTGGTACATGTATTACATAAAGATGGCAAGATGCAGTAGATGATATAGAGTACATATATACATATGAGATGGGTAATGTAGTATGTAAACATATATTAAGTGCATTGTTTAAAGTGGCTAGTGGTACATTTTTACATAATTTCCATCAATTCCCTTTTTAAAGTGCTGGAGTTGAGTCAGTATGTTGCAGCGGCTGCTAAATGTAGTGGTGGCTGTTTAACAGTCTGATAGCCTTGAGATAGAAGCTGTTTTTCAGTCTCTCGGTCCCTGCTTTGATGCACCTGTACTACCTCCCTTCTGGATGATAGCGGGGTGAACGCAGTGGCTTGGGTGGTGTTGTCTCTGATGATCTTTATGGCCTTCCTGTGACATCGGGTGGTGTAGGTGTCCTGAGGGCAGGTAGTTTGCCCCCGGGATGCGTTCTGCAGACCTCACTGCCCTCTGGAGAGCCTTACGGTTGGTGCGGAGCAGTTGCCGTACCAGGCGGTGATACAGCCCGACGGATGCTCTCGATTGTGCATCTGTAGAAGTTTGTGAGTGCTTTTGGTGACAAGCCGAATTTCTTCAGCCTCCTGAGTTGAAGAGGCGCTGCTGCGCCTTCTTCACAACGCTGTCTGTGGGGTGGACCAATTCAGTTGTCCGTGATGTGTACACGAGGAACTTAAAACTTTCCACCTTCTCCACTACTGACCCGTCGATGTGGATAGGGGGGCTCCCTCTGCTGTTTCCTGAAGTCCACAATCATCTCCTTTGTTGTTGACGTTGAGTGTGAGGTTATTTTCACACCACCACCCGGCCCTCACCTCTCCCCCTGTAGGCCGTCTCGTCGTTGTTGGTAATCAAGCCTACCACTGTAGTGTCATCCGCAAACTGATGATTGAGTTGGAGGCGTTGAGTGGAGCGTGCATGCCACGCAGTCGTGGGTGAACAGGGAGTACAGGAGAGGGCTCAGAACGCACCCTTGTGGGCCCCAGTGTTGAGGATCACGCGTGGAGATGTTGTTACACCCTCACCACCTGGGCGGGCCCGTCAGGAAGTCCAGACCCAGTTGCACAGGGCGGGGTCGAGACCCAGGGTCTCGAGCTTGATGACGAGTTTGGATACTATGTGTGAATGCTGAGCTGTAATCGATGAACAGCATTCTCACATGGGTATTCCTCTTGTCCAGATGGGTTAGGGCAGTGTGCAGTGTGGTTGCGATTGCGTCGTCTGTGGACCTATTGGGTCGGTAAGCAAATTGGAGTGGTCTAGGGTGTCCGTAGGTGGAGGTGATTGGTCCTTGACTAGTCTCTCAAAGCACTTCATGATGACGGAAGTGAGTGCTACGGGGCGTGTTCGTTTAGCTCAGTTACCTTAGCTTTCTTGGGAACAGGAACAATGGTGGCCCTCTTGAAGCATGTGGAACAGCAGACTGGATAAGGATTGATTGAATATGTCCTAAACACACCAGCCAGCTGGTCTGCGCATGCTCTGAGGACGCGGCTGGGAATGCCGTTCTGGCCTGCAGCCTTGCGAGGGTTAACACGTTTAAATGTTTTACTCACCTCGGCTGCAGTGAAGGAGAGCCCGCAGGTTTTGTAGGGGGCCGTGTCAGTGGCACTGTATTGTCCTCAAAGCGGGCAAAAAGTTGTTTAGCCTGTCTGGGAGCAAGACATCCTGGTCCGCGACGGGGCGGTTTTCTTTGTAATCCGTGATTGACTGTAGACCCTGCACATACCTCTTGTGTCTGAGCTGTTGAATTGCGACTCGATTTTGTCTCTGTACTGGACTTACCTGTTGATTGCCTTGCGGAGAGAATAGCTACACTGTTTGTATTCGTCATGCTTCCGGTCACCTTGCCCTGGTTAAAAGCAGTGGTTCGCGCTTTCAGTTTCACGCGAATGCTGCCGTCAATCCACGGTTTCTGGTTTGGAATGTTTTAATCGTTGCTGTGGGTACGACATCGTCAATGCACTTCCTAATGAACTCGCTCACCGAATCAGCATATTCGTCAATATTGTTGTTGGACGCGATGCGGAACATATTCCAATCCGCGTGATCGAAGCAGTCTTGAAGCGTGGATCAGATTGGTCGGACGCGTTGAACAGACCTGAGCGCGGAGCTTGTTGTTTGAGTTTCTGTTTGTAGGCTGGAATCAACAAAATGAGTCGTGGTCAGCTTTCCGAAAGGGGGCGGGAGGGCCTTATATGCGTCGCCGAAATTAGTATAACAATGATCTAGGGTTTTCCAGCCCTGGTAGCACAATCGATATGCTGATAGAATTTAGGAGTTTTGTTTTTAGATTAGCCTTGTTAAAATCCCCAGCTACGATTAATGCAGCTCAGGTGTGTGTTCCAGTTTACAAAGAGTCAATAAAGTTCTTCAGGGCCATCGATGTGTCTGCTTGGGGGGAATATATACGGCTGTGATTATGATTGAAGAGAATTCCCTTGGTAGATAATGCGGTCGACATTGATTTGAGGATTCTAGATCAGGTGAACAGATGACTTGAGTTCCGTGTGTTGTTATGATGATCACACCACTTCTCGTTAATCAAAAGCATACCCCCCCCCCCTCTTCTTACCGAAAATGTTTTCTGTCGGCGCGATGCATGAAGAAACCAGCTGGCTGCACCGACTCCGTTAGCGTCCCTTGAGTTAGCCATGTTTCCGTGAAGCAGAGCACGACTTGCAACCTGATGTCTCTCGGAATGCTACCCGTGCTCGGATTTCATCAACCTTATTGTCAAGAGACTGGACATTGGCGAGTAGTATTCTAGGGAGTGGAGCGCGATTGCCCGTCTCCGAAGCCTGACACCGAGACCGCCTCGTTTGCCCCTTTTTCGCGTCGCACAGGGTCGCCGGCTGGGATCAGATCCATTGTATGGGTGAAGGCAAAACACTGGATCCGTTTCGGGAATCATATTCCTGTAGGAACGATGATGAGTTGACGCTAATCGATATATTCAGTAGTTCCTCCCGACTGTATGTAATGAAACCTAAGATTACCTGGGGTACCGATGTAAGAAATAACACATAAAAGAACAAAATACTGCATATTTTCCAAGGAACGCGAAGCGAGGCGGCCATCTCTTTTCGGCGCCGGAAGTAGATGCCCTGCGTAAGGTGCCGTCTTTCGTATGGCACGTTAAACGGGTGTCCTGACTAAAGGTCACTAAAGATCCCATGGCACTTATTGTAAGAGTAGGGGTGTTAACGCCAGTGTCCTTGCTAAATTCCCAATCTGTCCCTCATACCATAATGGCCAGCTAATCATCTCCAGCTTTCAATTGTCTCATTCATCCCCCTCCTCTCCCCTATAACTTATTCCCCAGGTCGTTACTGTAAATGAGAATGTGTTCTCAGTCAACTTAACTTAAGGGTTAAATAATCAAAAAAATATATATATTTGACACATTTCTGGTTGGAATGTAAAACAGTTAGGACGGGAGACTTCTAAAACGGGATTGAGTGAAGTAGAAACAAATATGTTGAACGAGCATTGCGAGCCTCACAAGTTTGACGAAATCACCTGAAATCTTTTCAGTCGAATCACCTTATATATTTTCAGTCTAATACGGCTATCTACTTAATTTTGTAGATCTTCATCAGAGGCACGCTTTTTGTAGTAGTTAACTGTTCTCTCCAAATGTAGCTGGAATTTAGACCGAAAGGATTTGACAAATGTGATTGGTTGAAGATATTACATTGGCCTACGTCGCGCTGTGCAGTATATCAGATGTCAACAACAATTGGAGAAGTGTTTAACATGACCAGTACCACATCCTTTTGATATCTATCTTATCAAAAGCGCAATGTGACTGCAAACAGAGATCTGTATATGATGAGATGCTCATGTCTCCGCCCTAACATTGGGAGTCATTGTCCCAAATGCGGAAAGGCAGGCGACAAGCTTAGGTCCAAAATAAATAAGCCCATAGAAAGGCATGGGCTTATTTTGGACTGATTTGGGTGAGAGTGACACCTCTCACTTCGCTTCCTATCTGCTGCAAAATAGACAGGTTGGAATGTCTGACTGAAATACGGGACAAATATACCTTTTTTGTAAATTAGTGGTGTTTGAATTTGTTGATAAAATGCGGTACATGATTGTTTGGTTGCGGTATAAGGGCCAAAATGCATGACTGAAAAATATAGATAAAAACTAATTTGGTAAATAGTATGGTCTGCAGCTTATCATGAGGCATTCTAACTCAGGCGAGCAAAACCTAGAGACTTCCTTAACATTAGAGAACACACACCGGCTGTTGTTAACAAAAAGACACACACCCCCCTTAACCTTACCAGAAGCTGCTGTTCGGTCTTGACGATGCATAGAAAAACAAGCTAGATGTATATTATCCATGTCCTTGTTCAGCCACAACTCAGAGAAACATAGGATATAACAGTTCTTCAGGTTCCGTTGATAGGATAGTCTCCGACGGAGCTCATCCAGTTTATTCTCTAGTGATTGTACGTTCGCCAATAGAACGGAGGGTAGAGGCGATTTATTTATTCGCTGACATAGTTCAGGGAACTCGCTCGTTTGCTTCTCATCCTCGTCCGAGTCCCGGGGATTAGGGCCTGGTCCGGAATGAGCAGTATGTCCACAGCTGCCGACTCGTTGAATTAGAAATATTCCTCCAAATCAAGGTTAGTGATAGCTGTTCTGATGTCTAGAAGCTGTTTTTGGTCATAGAAAATGATGGAGGAAATATTATGTCCCAAAAAAGTTTCAATTAGTATACAAAACACACACAAAATAGCAGAATTGGTCAGGAGCCCATAAGACGGCAGTGCCATCTTCAACTACCATGCAGGACCAGGAGTTATTCCAGACCATGTATTCTGACCAGGAAAAACTCTAGAGTTTTTCAAGTTCATTTGGACAGAAAAAATTCCCAGGCCTACATAATTTATAAAGGAACAATTACAATTATATTATTCATACTCTCGATTGGTGTGACCTGGAAAAACATGGAACTTAAACAGACAGAGTAAGATGGATGACATTCTCTGCCCCGTACAGCACCTTGGGGCTTAACTCAAGTAAATGCATTTCTATTCTCACCAGGACTGCCCTAGAAGATCATTCTAGAAACATGAGAAAAAAGGGGGGGAAAGTATGAAAATGTATGCACTCACTCTTGTAAGTCGGTCTGAATAAGAGCATCTGATAAATGACTAAAATGTAAAGTCTCTTGAAGTCTCACTGTATCCATCGCATCTTACCAAATTGTCTCATATGTTTGCAGACAAATACAACCCCACAGGTTGTGTGGGGGATTATTAAGCCTTTGGCTTTACAGTTGAGTCTAATGACAAAGAGAAGCCCAATGTGGAGGCTGTAATTTGGGGTTTGGAGTTCCCTTCCTGCCACTGGAACAGCCTGAGCTCTGATAAATGACTTGGTCTAATTAGAAGTTGACTAAACCCTCCCCACTGCTACTAAATAGAGTTGTGCAACTTCATTCACTTGAGTACATCCCCATCACACCACAGCACAGGGTAATAACAGTACGTGTGTGTGTGTGTGTGTGTGTGTTCACATGGGTGTGTGTATAGGCTACCTCTTGATTAAAAGGGGTATAGGGATAAGAAAACCTGAGCTGCACAATTTCACATCTGTCTCCAGTCTAAGAATAGCAGCCAGAGTCTGTTTCGGGGGCTGGGGGTTGGGTTTAATACAAACCCAGTTACCGGGTTCAGTCTGAGCTCACCGACCACAGTATGACGTGACTCAGTCGAGGGTCTCAAGCAAACTGATGTGGGTCGTCCAAGTATTAATGATATGCTTAGCCAATCACAGCGTCTTTCACTGATCCAGAACCTCACTTCTGTGGAAGGTCTTTGTGATAACTCAACCAATCAAAGGAGAGTTTAGTCTGTGGGTGTCCTACAGTATCTCTGTTAACTACTTGAATTGAGTTCACACCAGAAAACACCAAAATACCGAAAAGATATCCAAACAGTGATGTATTGGGGTTGAGTCGCAGAGCATCATGGTCCTATGTGTTGGAGATGATCACGTTCATATAAATAGTTTAACTTAATTCCTGTCTCCCGTCTCATCATTATTTAATTTTTACGACGACGTGGTCATGAAACCCACAAGTCATAACAAAAGAGACCACTCAGAACACCTGTGGTATCTGGGTACAGAAACTAGGACTCCCTCTATCAACACTTTTTGTTGATGTAGCTCTAGCTAGATCCTGTTTGTCCATTTAAGGAGCAGATTTGCACTGCAGCCATCTTGTATAGACTTCAGTTAGACTGAATCAATGAAGAATGCACTCCTAACCAAAACGTCTAGCTGCCTGGTACAACTCAGCAGCAGTACAACCAAATACTTCTCATAGATACACTACCGTTCAAAAGTTTGGGGTCACTTCCAAATGTACTTGTTTTTGAAAGAAAAACAAATTTTCTGTCCATTAAAATTACATCAAATTGATCAGAAATACAGTGTAGACATTGTTAATGTTGTAAATTACTATTGTAGCTGGAAATGGCAGATTTTTTATGGAATATCTACATAGGTGTACAGAGGCCCATTATCAGCAACCATCACTCCTGTGTTCCAATGGTAAGCCTACACTGTATTTCTGATCAATTTGATGTTATTTTAATGGACAAAGAATGTGCTTTTCTTTAAAAAACAAGGACATTTCTTAGTGACCCCAAACTTCTTAACGGTAGTGTACATTTCCTGGTTTTCTTAAATCAGAAGTTTCTTCAGTTGCTAGCTTCCTATGCCAGTAGCTAGCTGCTCACTGAGGTAGTCTGGAATACCTAAACACTTTGAAACCACAAATGCCTTGAGATCTCCTAATGGAACAAGCCTCCATGCTCTTAAAGGGCACAAAACTAATAAAAGAACGAAAAACAAACATTATTAAGCCTCCTGTTTGTTCATCTCTGCCAAATGTGACAAGTAGTTTGGTGCCAGACATGTTGGCGACCCCCGGCCGTGTGTTCTGGCTTGTCTAACGCTGTGTTGACCTCGGTGACTGCGCTGGGCTTATTAATTACAGTTTGGAATCTGGGAATCTATTCAATGGTCATTTTAATGAAGGTATACATTGATTCTTAAATAAATAACTTTTTAATGAATTATGAGCTCAGTAAAACCGCCTTTTCCTATCACATCCCACAATATATGGTTGTTTTACTCCATTGTTTGTAACAATGTCTTTGTAAAAGAACAATGTATAGCTTCCAAATATGCTTCTAAAACTACCATATTTATCTCATGGATTGTTAATCCTTGCATCAATATAGCTCATTTCATTTCTCCAGCCCCATCCCTCAGCTTTATAGCGCAACCAAATGGTGGGGCATCCGTTGTCCTGAAAAACAAATTACGGATTGTGGCTTTAATTTGGTTTTCCAGATCGCTCATTTCTTGTCCAAAGCTTGGGGAGGAAGGGGAAAACAGGATACAGGGGAAATGTGTTGCATTTGAACCACTGAAACCCTGAAGGAATACCTAACAGTGTTTGGGAAGAGGAGGTGTGTGGCAAAAAAATGCCTCCTGACTGTCAGGAGTCAGACTGTGGATCTGAAAAGTGGCATAGATCATAAAGTCAACCATTATTTTGCCTGGCTTGCTATAAGTACTGCCCAAGGAGTTCCTGAACCATGGAGGAAGCCCTTCATGCTTACATGTGCACACACACACACACACACACAAACACACACACACACACACACACACACCCTATTCTAACTCACACACAAACACACACACCACATCCATCCATGGCAGCCAATACGGTGGAGGATGTCTTGGTCACTCCTTCTCTGCATGTGGCCGTCTAAGGAAAGCTTAAATCATCTCCAGCCCTGTTCCCCCCCTTAGTCAGCCTCCCGTCCTCCCCAGGCTGCCACACACACAGCAGCTGTTCCCTGCCTCACTATGACAGCCTAGCCTCACCTCTGTCTCTACAAACACACACATACCAGGCAACAGTACAGGAGGAGCACCACTCTGTCCGATAGGGATCAGTCATTCCAGAGAAACAGGTCTGAGAACAGTGAGAGGAAAGAATGGGGCTGTGGACGATGCTGATCGTGGCTTCGCAGCTGATCTTAAACCTGTGCTCAGACGTGGGAGCCCAGGTCTCAGGTGAGTGTAGCAGAGATTTTTGTTCTTTATTATTACTGAATGTGATGCCAATGTGATCTTGATGTGGTCAGTAAAGTCTATTGAAACCATGCAGTTGCACAACGAAGCATTTTGAAGTTATTGCTTTTTTATTTACATTTCCGTCATTTAGCAGACGCTCTTATCCAGAACGACTTACAGTTAGTGCTTCCATCTTAAGATGGCTAGGTGAGACAACCACATATCACAGTCATAGTAAGTACATTTTCTCTCAATAAAGTAGCTATCAGCACAGTAAAGCAAAACAAGTGCGAGTGTTAGTGCAAAGAAAGGCAATGGTGATATTTCATTGTTTTCTTTGGGAAGGGGGGGGGGGTGCTGCGGGATTAAAATGGGTATTGAAGAGGCAATTACAGGATACTACAGCTAAAAGTTTCAATTTGACAATTTGATGGTAGTCAGAGACGGACAGTTTAATTTGACATACAGAGAGACTGTGATGTCATCTTCAAATGCCTCTATCAGTGTAGTAAAGCTCTCGGCACTCTACCCCAGAGGATTCCAATAGAGTACCATGAAGCTCTGAGGTCATGATTGCTCTAACAGACACTGTGATTGAGAATAGAACATCCATTCCTTCTCCAGCCAATATACACAAAGGGCTACACATGGCATTTGATACTCTGTTGTGATCAATATTCCTCTGTAGCATTTGTGGTGAGAAGATTGAAAATACATCCGTCAGAAGAGTGCTGTGTACTGATGACTGAGGTGTGACTGTGTGTGTATGTGTGTATATCTGTGTGTGTATGTGTGTGTGTGTGTGGGGGGGGGTCTGCAGTCTGGCTCTAAAGTCCCAAATTAATCACACACATGGAGTAATTACTATAATGGTCTGTATGCAATACTGGAGTCTGAGCAAGACACACACAAAACACACACACACACACACACACACACACACACACACACACACACACACACACACACACACACACACACACACACACACACACACACACACACACACACACACACACACACACACACACACACACACACACACACCACACACACACACACACACACACACACACACACACACACACACAAAGGGTTTTGAGATGCCAATACTGTTGATGACTTTGAGAGATATTCTTTTAAAATACTTTTACAGCTGCACACTGTTGTCTCAGTTGATTGTAGTGAAACTTTTACTCATTAGTCGTTTATACAAATAGCAATTATTGGTAATGACTGCATGGGATTTCACTTAATAATAACCTCTTAGATGTCAAGTCCCCTGTTTTGGGGACCTGTGTAGTTCTGGTACCAACATTTTTGCTTATATATTGATATGTGGTCCACATAGACCTAAATGGCTTGCATTGAGTGATAGCCCTGATTCTCACTGTCACAGGAGTATGTCTCTTCTGCCTGTGTGAAGCAGGATGGGAAATCTGACACCAATTGAAGCTGGGATGTCCCTCCTATCATTTCATTCGCTCTTCCGACTGTCCATCAACTCCTGGCTGAACCCTATGTCACAGTCACTAACATATGCCTAGAATCCTTACATCGTAATGCAACAGGAGAGAGTAATGTAATGTAAACCAGTAATGTAAACTAACTAACTCATAGATTTTAAACAAAACCCACTTTCTGTTTGTCATAGATGGACAATATTAATATGAGATGAAAGGCGAGTTCCTAACAAGTTCAGGAAGCTACAGCTATGTGAGACGTTCACAGCGATGGGGGCAGATGTTTTGATCAGAGACATTTAGAAAATATGCACATTTTCTCTAAGACTAAATATACAAACATGTACACTACATGACCAAAAGTATGTGGACAAATGCTTGTCGAACATCTCATTCCAAAATCATGGGCATTAATATGGAGTTTGTCCCCCATTTGCTGCTATAACAGCCTTTCCACTAGACGTTGGAACATTGCTGCGGGACTTGCTTCCATTCAGCCACAAGAGCATTAGTGAGGTCGGCACTGATGTTGGGCGATTAGGCCTGACTCGCAATCGGGGTTCCAATTAATCCCAAAGGTGTTCAATGGAGTTTAGGTCAGGGCTCTGTGCAGGCCAGTCAAGTTCTTCCACACGATCTCAACAAACCATTTCGGTATGGACCTCGTTTTGTGCTAGGCCTTCCCCAAACTGTTGCCACAAAGTTGGAAGCACATAATCATCTAGAATGTCATTGTATGCTGTAGCGTTAAGATTTCCCTTCACTGGAACTAAGAGACCTAGCCCGAACAATGAAAAACAGTCCCAGACATTATTCCTCCCCCACCAAACTTTACAGTTAGCACTATGCATTCGGGGAGGTAGCGTTCTACTGGCATTCGCCAAACCCAGATTAGTCCGTCGGAATACAAGATGGTGAAGCGTGATTCAACACTCCAGAGAACGCGTTTCCACTGCTCCAGAGTTGATGACATGGCATTGCGCATGGTGATCTTAGGTTTGAGTGCGGCTGCTCGGCCATGGAAACCCATTTCATGATGCTCCTAACGAAGTCATTGTGCTGATGTTGCTTCCAGAGCCAGTTTGAAACTCGGTAGTGAGTGTTGCAACCGAGGACAGATGATTTTTATGCACTACTTGCTTCAGCATTCGGCGGTCACGTTCTGTGAGTTTGTGTGGCCTACCACTTAGAGGCTGAGCCGTTGTTGCTCCTAGACGTGTGACAAACCATGTGGTAGTGATACTTTATGTGTGGGCTGTCGGCGGTTTATTTTATGGTTAAGATGTGGTTTAAGGTGGATTTAGGTGGATTTGAAGGACATGGTTTTGTGTAGCTTGATGGATCTTGAGAGGACAAGTGGTGGCTGTGCGGATGAAAGCTGATCCTTTCTCATGGAGATCCTGACCCACACATGGCCCTGAGTCTAAAACACAGATGGGAGCAAGTGTGTGTGCATAGTGCGTCTAAACAGATGGATGAGAATAGAATAAGAGTGGGTTTGTTCAAATTGTTTTGTTGGTGCACCCCCAGTCCCAGTTTGCAGGCCAAGTCACGTTGAGGCCAAGTCACAATGTTTGCCTAACCTCCCTCCACAGGCGAGGGGGACAATAGCGAAGCTGAAGCCTTTCACAAACCAGGTCTGTCTGTGCTTATAAAGGTGAAATTGAGCGCAGGAAACGGCATGAAAGGGACGCCTGTTATCGTGGCTCGAGTTACGTTTAACCACACGCCTTTAAAAGCCCCGTGCTGCTTCCCGATGAACTGGAACAGACTGAGACCAGGCAGTTGGAACCAGAGTAAAGACTGGGGGGAAGAGAAAGGAACAAAGATGTCTGAAGCTGAATACACACACACAATATCTTGTCTGAGGATCACACTGCAATCATGGCTGAGAACAGGGGGGATATGAGGGCAATTTTCTGGAAACATTTGGGAGCAATTTGTTGCCCTCGTGATAGTGTGCCTTAAAGACAGCTGCTAGGGCACTTGTGTATTTATGTAGGGTCTCAGACTGGTGGGGAGGGATTCAAGGCACATGCTCCTGAGGCCTGCTGTGTCCCGGAGTGACTTTATTCAACTAGAATTGTAACCGTGGGCTTACCTCTTCTATGGCTTTTACATTCCACTCCCTGTGCATTGTGTACAGTGCAGTTTATCCATATTTATCTAACTTAGCCTGGTCTTGATCTTGCAGCCAATTCTAGTCTATGTAAAGTATCCCTTCTGTACATCAAAACTACTAGCTCAAGAATTACCAAAATACCATACATTCTGATAAAAGTACAAATGTTTTACCCAAAACTCATTCTGCCTCATCAACCAACCTACTCTGTCTTGACCACCAGTATCTTCTCAGCCAGGGGCGGATTGGCCATTTGGCATTTCAGGCAAATGTCAAATCGGCAGGTTCATTTTTAACTTGGATTTTTGTGCAAAATGATTATCATCTGGCAAAAAATGGGGTCCAGATGGGAAAGAAATGGGCAGGTGTGGAGGCCTCAAGTAAAAAACTTGGCCGGTGTGTTGAAAATGCCAGGGTTGATTTCTGGTCCCAGTCTGCCCTTGTTCTCAGCACATCAAATCCTCAGCAATCATCAGCATCATGTTCTGCCACATCTGACTCATCAACTAGCCTACAGATGTAGGATCTGAATTTGAGCCAGTTTGCTACAGCAGGAAAATGAAGCCCCTGGGCCCAGGCCCATAGGGGGCCCAAGAGGCAAAATAAATAAAGGAAATATATACAGTATATATTGTATATGTATTATACAGTTGAAGTCAGTTTACATACACCTTAGCCAAATACATTTAAAAACTCAGTTTTTCACAATTCCTGACATTTAATCCTAGTAAAAATTCCCTGTTTTAGGTCAATTAGGATCACCACTTTATTTTAAGAATGTGAAATGTCAGAATAATAGCAGAGAGAATGATTTATTTCAGCTTTTATTTCTTTCATCACATTCCCAGTGGGTCAGAAGTTCACATACAATCAATTAGTATTTTGTAGCATTGCCTTTAAATTGTTTAACTTGGGTCAAACGTTTTGGGTAGCCTTCCACAAGCTTCCCACAATAAGTTGGGTGAATTTTGAGTCAGGTTTGTAGGCCTCCTTGCTCGCACACGCTTTCAGTTCTGCCCACACATTTTCTATAGTATTGAGGTCAGGGCTTTGTGATGGCCACTCCAATACCTTGACTTTGTTGTCCTTAAGCCATTTTGTCACAACTTTGGAAGTATGCTTGGGGTCAATGTCCATTTTGAAGACCCATTTGCGACCAAGCTTTAACTTCCTGACTGATGTCTTGAGATGTTCCTTCAATATATCCACATAATTTTCCTCCCTCGTGATGCCATCTATTTTGTGAAGTGCACCAGTGCCTTCTGCAGCAATGCACCCACACAACATGATGCTGCCACCCCCGTGCTTCACGGTTGGGATGGTGTTCTTCGGCTTGCAAGCCTCCCACTTTTTCCTCCAAACATAGCGATGGTCTTTACGGCCAAACAGTTCTATTTTTGTTTCATCAGACCAGAGGACATTTCTCCAGAAAGTACGATCTTTGTCCCCATGTGCAGTTACAAACTGTAGTGTGGCTTTTTTTATGGCGGTTTTGGAGCAGTGGCTTCCTTGCTGAGCGGCCTTTCAGGTTATGTCGATATAGGACTCGTTTTACTGTGGATATAGATACTTTTGAACATCTTTCCTCCAGCATCTTCACAAGGTCCTTTGCTGCTGTTCTGGGATTGATTTGCACTTTTTGCACCACAGTACGTTCATCTCTAGGAGACAGAATGCGTCTCCTTCCTGAGCGGTATGACGGATGCCTGGTCCCATGGTGTTTATACTTGCGTACTATTGTTTGTACAGATGAACGTGGTACCTTCAGGAGTTTGGAAATTTCTCCCAAGGATGAACCAGACTTGTGGAGGTCTACCGTGGAAGTCTTGGCTGATTTCTTTTGATTTTCCCATGTCAAGCAAAGAGGCACTGAGTTTGAAGGTAGGCCTTGAAATACATGAACAGGTACACCTCCAATTGACTCAAATGATGTCAATTAGCCTATCAGAAGCTTCTAAAGCCATGACATCATTTTCTGGAATTTTCCAAGGTGTTTAAAAACACAGTCAATTTAGTGTATGTAAACTTCTGACCCACTGGAATTGTGATGAATTATAAGTGAAATAATCTGTCTGTAAATAATTGTTGGAAGAATTACTTGTGTCATGCACAAAGGAGGTATGGGGCCCACATAGGTAACTGCGGGGCCCTGTCTTGGTTGGGTAACTGATGGGATTTGGTTTGAGGGCCACCCCCACCTCGCGGGAAAAACACTTTGATGGCAGAGAGAAAGTACATTTCTTGCAATTCTCCACATTTTGCCATGGGGCGTAGAGAAAATGTTGCAATTTTAAAGCAAGTTACCTGCAATTCTACACATTTTGTCATGATGCTAAGTTAATGATATCTGAGTGGGATTCAGGCCTCCTGGAGGTCAGGGCCCTTGGGCACTTGCCCTGCGTGCCCGTTCGGTGTTCGGCCATGTTTAATACATGGCTGACTAATTTACCAATCTAAAAATTGTTAGCCGACATGACTAATTGAGTGCCTGACATATCCACAGTAAGTGGAGACCCCTACTGAGTTCCTAAAAATATATATAATAATGATTTGTTAATCCGACCTTGTATGTGGATTATAATGAATGGACATTTTTTGTAGGGGTTGATAAATTATTCGTTAGGGCAAATAAAGTGTGACATTTTCAAGTGGAAATGACATACTTTAGAAGCCTTTTCAAGGCTTTTTACACTACAAATTTGCATTTCCTGATGTGCATCAAATGACTATCCTACATCTGTACTCTCTCTTGACCACCAGTGTCTTCACAGCACATCAAAAGCTCTAGCTCAGGAATAATCAGCATTCAGGAAAAAGTGAAGAAATGGATTCTGCTGCTGACCAGGCAATTTAACATTTCCCACCAGCTACCCAAACTCACTGTGATGTTCCAGCCTAGTTTAGTCTATAAAGTATTGACGTGGACTTTCCCCACGGTACATCCAAAACACCTTGCTCAATAACCATCCCATCCATCTATTTAAGGTTTGTTTATTCTCGCTCTACTGAGCCACAGACAGTTTGAATAATTTGAATAATGAATATTCATCATTTCCTACCATGTGTGTTACTTTATTTTTCCCTCTGCAGTCTATGATCTCCTAAACTCCCCGGACTGTCTGCCAGACCTGCTGCAGGGCGGCCTGGTGGAGCAGGGGGTGAATGAGGCGTTCATCCTCACCACCTTTAAACTGCAGCCCAAGACTGGCACCACCGTGTTCGGTCTGTACAACCCCCGGGACAACAGCAAATACTTTGAGTTCACCGTGCTGGGGAAACTCAACAGAGGTAATGGTTTGGAAGGAGAGGCTAGGGACGTAATGCCCAACTGAGGGGGTTTATCTACTTGTACACTGAAGATATAGAAGATATTGTTTCTTTCACGCATTATTAATTAAAAGATATCGAATTTGGCCATCAGTGCAGCCTCAAATAATTAGGTGCACAATGGCTCAGAGGATAAGGGATTCATGATATACTGCACTTTTCTGTAAAATGTGATATTGAAAAGTTCTCTCTCTCTTTCCATTTCATTTGTGTTTAAAAATCATTACTTTCGCCTTTCTTTTTCTACATTATTCATGTATTCAATTCATTGACGCATCTGTGATTCACTCTCCATCTCATGTAATTTTACACTCTATGGCCTTCTTCTTTTTGTCCCTTTCCCTCTCTCCCTCACCCCCTCTCTCCCTCACCCCCTCTCTCCCAGCTGTGCTGCGTTACCTGAGGAGTGATCGGAGGATGAGCTCTGTGACCTTCAACAACATCCAACTGGCGGACGGTCAGCGCCACCGCCTCCTCTTCCACCTGAAGGGGATGCAGCAGGGACCCGGGGGGGTGGAGCTACACCTGGACTGCAGACTGGTGGAGACGGTCCGGGATCTCCCCTCCGTGTTTCAGGGCCTGCCTGCAGGCTACGGCGTGGTGGAACTGAAGAGCATGCAGGGCAAAGCAGAGGTGACGTTATGGTAGTTGTCTCAAATGGCAACCTATTGTACTCATCTCAAAAACATGATATAGTGCACTACGTTTGACCATTGTCAGATTGGATGTTGTTCAAATTAAGCACATCATATGAAATGCAATCATTATTGTGCCCCACCAATGAAATCGGGAGGGGGACTATAGATCTGTCTCTGTCTGTTCACACACAGTATCTCAGACCCCACTGACCCATTTTGACAAATATTTTGCCATAGAGATCCAGCATTTACATAATTAGACTGATTGGCACGATTTTGAGGAAACTTGGGTGAATGATGTATCTTGCCATAGAGATCTGGAATTTACTGAATTACACTGATTGGCTCAAGGGGGGGGGCGATTCATCATTCGTGGGGAACAACATGTTTACTGTTGTCTTGTTTACTCATAGAACCATATATGTTTCTGTTACCCATCCCAAACCATTACCTTTGTTGCTTTTGTACTCAGGGACGTCATTTATTTACTCAGATCCTCCTTCCCAATTCAAATGACCCTAACCCTAGCCTGGATGCCAGATGTTGCCAAATCCTTGTCTTTCAAAAATACAGCATTTGTCAAACAATTTAGAGTTGGCTAAAGCAGGAACAAATCTGGCAACCAGAAAACAAACCTGGCAACCACATTGTCCTCATCAAGCCCATCCTTCAGCACAGACTCCAACTAATGGATCCCTGTTGTTGGACTTCTTCACAAACAGGAGAAGCTGGAGGAATTGAAACTGGTGGTGGGAGACACGTTCGAGAACGTAGCCTCTCTACAAAACTGCCACCAACAAGGAGACTCAGTGCAGACTCTGGGTAAGAGTTTATAACAAAAAAACAAACCAGCTCATTTTCATGTGTGTTCCCTAAACTGTGAATTTAGTCTTTACTGTCTAGTTTAGACAGACAAATTTTTTTTGAGGAAAGGCCTTTTCTTGTACGTCACCCAACCACTTTTCATGAAAGCAACTAAATGGTGATAGAATGCTCATATGTACACTACCGGTCAAACATTTTGGAAACACCTACTCACTCAAGGGTATTTCTTTATTTTTACTATTTTCTACATTGAAGAATAAAAGTGAAGACATCAAAACTTTGAAATAACACATATGGAATCATGTAATAACCAAAAAAGTGTTAAACAAATCAAAATATTTTTTATATTTGTCACACCCTGGCCTTAGTTATCTTTGTTTTCATTATTATTTTAGTTAGGTCAGGGTGTGACATGGGGAAGTTTGTGTGTTTTTTGTATTGTTTAGGGAGTTTAGTATAGTGGATGGTTTAGTGTTCAGTGTAGGTGTCTAGGAAAGTCTATGGTTGCCTGAATTGGGTCTCAATTAGAGACAGCTGGTTATGGTTGTCTCTGATTGGGAGCCATATTTAAGGCAACCATAGGCTTTAGCTTTTTTGTGGGTAATTGTCTATGTAGAAYGTAAGTAGCTTGTGTGTGCACTTTCGTTTGTAGCTTCACGGTTGTTTGTTGTTTTTGTATAGTTTGTATAAGTGTTTCGTGTCGTGTTCATCTTCGTAGTAAAATAAAGGAAGATGTATTTTGCATACGCTGCGCCTTGGTCCTCTCTCTCACCTCAAGACGACCGTGACACTATTAGAGATTCTTCAAAGTAGCCACCCTTTGCCTTGATGACAGCTTTGCACAATGAGGTAAGGCTAATCGAGACCCCCGGACGTTCCATGAACGCCTTCCAAACTCTCAACGTGAACTGGGGACCCCGATCAGACTCTATATCCTCAGGCACAACGTAGTGCCGGAAGACATGTGTAAACAAGGCCTCCGCAGTCTGTAGGGCCGTAGGGAGACCAGGCAGAGGGAGGAGACGACAGGACTTAGAAAAACGATCCACAACGACCAGGATCGTGGTATTTCCCTGTGAGGGGGGGAAGATCTGTTAGGAAATCCACTGTCAGATGTGACCAAGGTCGTTGAGGAACGGGTAAGGGATGTAACTTACCTCTGGGCAGGTGTCTCGGAGCCTTACACTGGGCACACACCGAGCAGGAGGAGACATAAACCCCCACGTCCTTAGCCAAAGTGGGCCACCAGTACTTCCCAGTCAGACAGCGCACCGTCCGACCGATCCCCGGATGACCAGAGGAGGGAGACGTGTGGGCCCAAGAGATCAACTGGTCACGGACAGCAGACGGAACATACACACGCCCAACGGGACACTGGAGGGGAGCGGGCTCTGTACGTAACGCCTGCTCAATGTCCGCATCCAGATCCCACATGACCGGCGCTACCAGGCAGGAGGCCGGGAGTATGGGAGTTTGATCCATGGGCCGCTCCTCTGTGACATACAGCCGGGACAGTGCATCTGCCTTCTTATTCTGGGAACCTGGTCTGTAAGGCAGGGTAAACACAAAACAGGTAAAGAACATGGTCCACCTTGCCTGACGAGGATTCAGTCTCCTCGCTGCCCGGATGTACTCCAGGTTGCGGTGGTCAGTCCAGATGAGAAAAGGGTGTTTAGCCCCCTCAAGCCAATGTCTCCACACTTTCAACGCTTTAACGACAGCCAACAACTCCCGGTCCCCCACATCATAGTTACGCTCCGCTGGGCTGAGCTTCTTCGAGAAGAAAGCACAGGGGCGGAGTTTCGGTGGCGTGCCAGAGCGTGCCTCGGACGCGTCCACCTCCACTATGAATTCCAAAGAGGGATCCGGATGGGCCAGCACTGGAGCCGAAGTAAACAGAGTTCTTAGTTGCCCAAAAGCCCTGTCCGCCTCAGCCGACCACCGCAACCTTACAGGAACCCCCTTCAGCAATGAGGTAATGGGCGCAGCAACCTGGCCAAAACCCTGGGTAAATCTCTGGTAGTAATTGGCAAACCCTAAAAATCGCTGCACTTCCTTTACCGTGGTGGGAGTCGGCCAATTACTCACGGCTGCAATGCGGTCACTCTCCATCTGCATCCCTGATGTGGACATGCGATACCCTAGGAAGGAGACGACCTGCTGAAAGAACAGGCATTTCTCAGCCTTGACGTACAGGTCATGCTCCAACAGTCGTCCAAGTACCTTGCGCACCAAGGACACATGCTCGGCGCGTGTAGCGGAGTATATCAGAATGTCATCGATATACACCACTACACCCTGCCCGTGCAGGTCCCTGAAAATCTCGTCTACAAAGGATTGGAAAACTGATGGAGCATTCATCAACCCGTACGGCATGACGAGGTACTCATAATGCCCTGTGGTGGTACTGAACGCTGTCTTCCACTCGTCTCCCTCCCGGATACGCACCAGGTTATACGCACTCCTGAGATCCAGTTTCATGAAGAAGCGCGCCCCATGCATTGACTCAATCGCCGTGGCGAGGTAACTATATTTCACCGTGATTTGATTGAGACCTCTATAGTCATTGCACGGGCGTAAACCTCCGTCCTTCTTCTTCACAAAAAATAAACTTGAGGAGGCGGGTGAAGTAGAGGGCCGAATGTACCCCTGACGCAGGGATTCAGAGACATATGTATTCATAGCCACTGTCTCCGCTTGCGACAGGGGATACACGTGACTCCTGGGAAGCGCAGCGTCTGTCAGGAGAATTATCGCACAATCCCCCGTCGATGAGGTGGTAATTTAGTCGCCTTCTTCTTACAGAAGGCGAGAGCCAAATCAGCATATTCTGGGGGGATGTGCACGGTGGAGACCTGGTCTGGACTTTCCACCGTGGTAGCACCAACGGAAAGCACCGTGGTAGCACCCCTACACACCTCCCTGAGCACTCTCGCGACCACCCCGTGAGAGCCCTCTGTTGCCAGGAAATAGTGGGGTTATGTAGAGCCAACCAAGGAAGGCCTAGTACCACAGGAAGCGCAGGAGAGTCAATGAGAAAGAGACTGATTCTCTCTTCATGATTCCCCTGCATAACCATGGTCAAGGAGATGGTGGCCTCCTTGATTAGCCCGGACCCTAATGGTCGACTATCTAGAGCGTGTACCGGGAAGGGTCTAACTATGGGAAAAATAGGGATCCCTAACCTAATGGCTAATGCTCTGTCGATAAAATTCCCAGCTGTGCCTGAATCGACGAGCGCCTTATGCTGGGAATGTGGGGAAAACAAACAGGCACAAACAGTTGATCAACAGAGGACTCTGGATGAGTCTGGTGCAAACTCACCTGAGGTGACGCCAGAGTGCCCTGCCTGTTGCCTCGACTCCCAGAGGAACCAACATGGCACCGACCGGCAGTGTGTCCTCTGCGGCCACAGATGGCGCACGTGATGGCTCGTCCTCCAGTCTCCCTATGAACAGCCCCTCCTAACTCCATGGGCACCGAAGCAGGAGTGCTGGATGATGGAACTGACAGAGCCCCTCTGAAAGTCCACGGGTAACCAGCAGGTTATCCAACCGGATGCACAAATCCACCAGTTGGTCAAAGGAAATGGTGGCATCCCTGCAGGCCAGTTCATGTCGGACGTCCTCTCTTAGGCTGCATCGATAATGGTCGATGAGGGCCCTGTCGTTCCAGCCTGCTCCGGCGGCCAAGGTCCGGAATTCAAGGGCGAAGTCCTGGGCGCTCCTCGTCCCCTGTCTCAGATGGAAGAGCCTCTCCCCCGCCGCTCTGCCCTCAGGTGGATGGTCGAAGACGGCCCTGAAGCCACGGGTGAACTCCTCGAAGTGGTCTGGCGCCGCGTCTCCTTCGCTCCACACGGCGTTTGCCCACTCCAGCGCTCTTCCTGTGAGACAGGAGACGAGGGCGACCACTCTCTCCCCTCCTGAGGGAGCTGGGTGCACAATGGCCAGGTAGAGGTCCAGTTGTAACAAGAATCCCTGGCACTATGCTGCCGTCCCATCATACTCCCTGGGAAGGGAGGGACGCATCCCACTGGAATTCTCTCCGAATGTAGACAACCCCGGTTGTACTGGTCGAGGCACTGGAGAGACTTCCTGTCTCTCCCAGCGGTCCATGGTCTGGACAAGGCGATCCATCATAGCACCAAGATGTTGTAACATGGCCGAATGTTCCTGGACGCGATCCTCGACGCCTCTAACTGGGGTACCTGCTCCTGCGGACTCCATTGAAGGTGTGTAAATCTGTCAGGATGTTGTATTGGAGGCGCAGTCAAGTGCAGGAGAGTAGATACAATGAACAGGCACACTTTTATTATAGTTCCAAAAACAAGAGCACTACATGAAACAAACGCGCTCAAAAAACAGAACATAAAAGTAGAGCGCGTAAACTAACACTACCTAACATGAAAACAATTACACACAAAACATGATGGGAAACAGGGGGTTAAATACAAGTAGCTTAATTGGGGAAATGTAAACCAGGTGTGTATGGAAACAAGACAAGACAAATGGATATACGAAAAATGGAGCGGCGATGGCTAGAAAGCCGGTGACGCCGATCGCCAAACGTCGCCCAAACAAGGAGAGGGGCTGACTTCGGCAGAAGTCGTGACAAATATAAAATATATTTTGATTTGTTTAACACATTTTTGGTTACTTCATGATTCCATGTGTGTTATGTCATAGTTTTGATGTCTTCACTATTATTCTACAATGTAGAAAATAGTCAAAATAAAGAAAAACCCTTGAATGAGTAGGTGTCCATACTTTTGACTGGTACTACATACATATATATACTGTCTAATTCACTCTGTTACTATAGATTGAGGGTAGCTCAAACAAGAACCCCAACTCAAGTGTTTTGGTATGACCCATGTTCTTCCCCCATGCAGGGGTCAACACAAAGCAGCTCTCCAATCAAATGCTTGAGCTCACCCAGGTGATAAATGAGCTGAAAGATGTCCTTATTCAGCAGGTAACTATAATGGTCAAGCTCCTCTTGGAACTCTTAAACTGCACCTCCTGACCCACTGAGTCCATATAAAAACATGCTACCTGGGGCGGCAGGTA
Organism: Salvelinus sp. IW2-2015; assembly: GCF_002910315.2. Classification (NCBI taxonomy): domain Eukaryota; kingdom Metazoa; phylum Chordata; class Actinopteri; order Salmoniformes; family Salmonidae; genus Salvelinus; species Salvelinus sp. IW2-2015. The sequence continues at coordinate 6,545,375 of NC_036842.1, read as the reverse complement.
GCCTAGTGGTTAGAGCGTTGGACTAGTAACCGAAAGGTTGCAAGTTCAAATCCCCGAGCTGACAAGGTACAAATCTGTCGTTCTGCCCCTGAACAAGGCAGTTAACCCACTGTTCCTAGGCCGTCATTGAAAGTAAGAATGTGTTCTTAACTGGCTTGCCTAGTTAAATAAAGGTATAATAAAAATGTTTCTGCTGCTTTCTAAAGGTCAAAGAGACATCTTTTCTCAGAAACACCATCTCTGAGTGCCAGGCTTGTGGTGAGAACATCCAATACCACCATCATATTACAAATGATTTATTAAAGTTCTGTATTCATGTCATATGTTGTTTATAGATTGGGCCAAGATTTTTTCCTGACCATGAGACCTAACAAGGAAAATCCCTAGGCCCTAGTTTTACTTGAAGCATGTTCGCTTATGACACATTCATAACTAATACATGAGAAGCCACTGGTATTGTGAAAATTACTGTCATAAAAACATATTTCCTCTGGGTGTCTTTGAAGGACTGGGTGGAAGCGAGGTCATGGAGCCAAAGTGTGCCCATGGTGTTTGTTTCCGTGACGACATGTGTATTGAGACGGAGGAGGGTGTTGAGTGTGGACCCTGTCCTGATGGATACACGGGGGATGGCTTCAGCTGTGATGATGTGGATGAGGTAGGGTGTGTGTGTCTGTGTGTGTCTGTGTGTGTTTACTGTATGTATTTGTATGGTTGTAATCATTCTAAAATACTAACCAAGCGTCTTCTACTGTCTCTCTCTCTCTCTAGTGTCAGTTTAACCCTTGCTTCGCCGGGGTAAAGTGCGTGAACACAGCTCCAGGGTTTCGCTGTGACGCATGTCCTCTGGGCTACACTGGTCTGGCTGTGGAGGGGGTGGGAGTGGTCTACGCACAGACAAACAAACAGGTCAGTCAACATCACCAAATGGAGTCAAGGTCTCCATATCAATTGGTTTAATGAAAAGGAAAAGCTACACACACTAGTAGCTCTAATAAAATCCTTTACTCACCAACGTTTCGACAGCAAGCTGTCTTCCTCCATTTCAACTTGGTAAATTCAAGAAGATGAATTGAAATGAAATCGACCCCCACCCGGTGACATTGTTACTAGGATAACTCATCTTGTAACGTCTTTTCAAGCTATATATCATCATTTGTATTTTTATACTCATCTCCGGTTTTGTACTGTATATCTCTTAGGTCTGTGACGACATTGATGAGTGCAAAGGACCCAACAACGGAGGGTGCACTGCTGACTCTCTCTGTCACAACTCTGCGGTAAGGACTGGGCGTCTGTCTGATAGCCTGGTGGTCGCCACATCTTTTTGCTTCAGCCAACTCCTGACCTTCGTTATCATACAACAGAAACTACTTGAAGCACAAGCAGATCTGGGGACCAGGCTAGTATCTGGAATCCAAATAGAATATCGCTCCATTTTAAACAATAGGACATGGGAACAATGTGTGTTAAAAGGATTCCAAGCTAAATATCTGACACAAGTACAAGTACTACATGTATTATATGTTGTTCATTGACTGGCTAGCTTTTTCAAGCAGAAATTCGCATCCTGTAGCTCTAACTCCCAAAAGCTTTGGGACACTGTAAAGTCCATGGAGAACAAGAGCACCTCCTCCCAGCTGCCCACTGCACTGAGGCTAGGTAACACGGTCACCACTGATAAATCCATGATAATCTAAAATGTCAATAAGCATTTCTCAACGGCTGGCCATGCCTTCCTCCTGGCTACCCCAACCCTGGCCAACAGCTCCGCACCCCCCCCGCAGCTACTCGCCCAAGCCTCCCCAGCTTCTCCTTCACCCAAATCCAGACAGCAGATGTTCTGAAAGAGCTGCAAAACCTGGGCGCGTACAAATCAGCTGGGCTAGACAATCTGGACCCTCTCTTTGTAAAACTATCCTCTGCCATTGTTGCAACCCCTATTACCAGCCTGTTCAACCTCTCTTTCGTATCGTCCGAGATGCCTAAAGATTAGAAAGCTGCCGCGGTCATCCCCCTCTTCAAAGGGGGTGACACTCTAGACCCAAACTGTTATAGACCTATATCCATCCTGCCCTGCCTATCTAAAGTCTTCGAAAGCCAAGTTAATAAACAGATCACTGACCATTTCGAATCCCACCGTACCTTCTCCGCTGTGCAATCCGGCTTCCGAGCCGGTCACGGGTGCACCTCAGCCACGCTCAAGGTACTAAACGATATCATAACCGCCATCGATAAAAGACAGTACTGTGCAGCCGTCTTCATCGACCTGGCCAAGGCTTTCGACTCTGTCAATCACCGTATTCTTATCGGCAGACTCAATAGCCTTGGGTTTTCTAATGACTGCCTTGCCTGGTTCACCAACTACTTTGCAGACAGAGTTCAGTGTGTCAAATCGGAGGGCATGTTGTCCGGWCCTCTGGCAGTCTCTATGGGGGTGACACAGGGTTCAATTCTCGGGCCGACTCTTTTCTCTGTATATATTAATGATGTCGCTCTTGCTGCGGGCGATTCCCTGATCCACCTCTACGCAGGACGACACCATTCTGTATACTTCTGGCCCTTCCTTGGACACTGTGCTAACTAACCTCCAAACGAGCTTCAATGCCATACAACACTCCTTCCGTGGCCTCCAACTGCTCTTAAATGCTAGTAAAACCAAATGCATGCTTTTCAACCGTTCGCTGCCCGCACCCGCCGGCCCGACTAGCATCACCACCCTGGACTGTTCCGACCTAGAATATGTGGACAACTATAAATACCTAGGTGTGCTGGCTAGACTGTAAACTCTCCTTCCAGACTCATATTAAGCATCTCCAATCCAAAATCAAATCAGAATCGGCTTTCTATTTCGCAACAAAGCCTCCTTCACCCACGCCGCCAAACTTACCCTAGTAAAACTGACTATCCTACCGATCCTCGACTTCGGCGATGTCATCTACAAAATAGCTTCCAACACTCTACTCAGCAAACTGGATGCAGTCTATCACAGTGCCATCCGTTTTGTTACCAAATCACCTTATACCACCCACCACTGCGACCTGTATGCTCTAGTCGGCTGGCCCTCGCTACATATTCGTCACCAGAACCACTGGCTCCAGGTCCTCTATAAGCCTATGCTAGGTAAAGCTCCGCCTTATCTCAGTTCACAGGTCACGATAACAACACCCACCCGTAGCACACGTTCCAGCAGGTATATCTCACTGATCATCCCCAAAGCCAACACCCATTTGGCCGCCTTTCCTTCCAGTTCTCTGCTGCCAGTGACTGGAACGAATTGCAAAAATCGCTGAAGTTGGAGACTTTTATTTCCCTCACCAACTTTAAACATCAACTATCTGAGTAAGCTAACTGATCGCTGCAGCTGTACATAGTCCATCTGTAAATATCCCACCCAATCTACCTACCTCATCCCATACTGTTTTTATTTTATTTACTTTCCTGCTCTTTTGCACACCAGTATCTCTACTTGCACATTCATCATCTGTCTCATTTATCACTCCAGTGTTAATCTGCTAAATTGTTAATTATTCGCTCCTATGGCCTATTTATTGCCTACCTCCTCATGCCTTTTGCACACACTGTATATAGACTTTCTTTTTTCTACTGTGTCATTGACTTGTTTATTGTGTTATTGGCTTGTTTATTGTTTACTCCATGTGTAACTCTGTGTTGTTGTCTGTGTCACGCTGCTTTGCTTTATCTTGGCCAGGTGCAGTTGCAAAGGAGAACTTGTTCTCAACTAGCCTACCTGGTTAAACAAAGGTGAAATAAAAAAGAAATAAACCCTGTATTATCCCTGTAGGGTTCATACGTCTGTGGGGGCTGTGAAGACAGGCTACACAGGGGACCAGGTGAAGGGCTGTAAGCCAGAGAGGAGCTGTGGTAACAGTCGGACCAACCCCTGTGATGTCAACGCTCAGTGTTTCCAAGAAAGAGACGGCTCCATCACCTGTCAGGTGGGGTCCTATAGATCAACAAACTAGCCTCCATTGACAGAACTTCTCTCTCACTCACACACACACATAGATACGCAGAATAATACACGCACACATACACACTCGTCACTCTATAAAACTAGGCCAACCTTTTACTGACTGGCTTACACCACACACGCGCACACACACACGCACACGCACACACACCACACACACACACACACACACACACACACACACACACACCACACACACACACACACACACACACACACCACACACACACACACACACACCACACACACACCACACACACACACACACACACTGCCTCAAGTGTTTTCTCTTATTTTCCCTGTCAGTGTGGATTGGCTGGGCTGGTAATGGCTACCTATGTGGGAAGGACACAGACATTGATGGATACCCTGATGAGAAACTCAAGTGCAAGGATATGGTCTGTAAAAAGGTAACCGTGACAACTGAACAAATACAACTATCCTGGAATAAACAGCACGTGATCTCTCTTTCCGTGCCTTCCCGTCTCTCTCGCTTTAAATTCTCTCTCTCTCTCCTTCTCTCTTCCTCTCTCCCTGTATCACCATCTCTCCTCTCTCACTCTCCCCCTTTCTCACTCCCTCTTTCCCTTTTCCCTCCCACCATCTTATTTTGACGTTGTGTCTGTTAAAGGGATAACAGTGTGTTGAAATAAATCTGTTGGTTGTAGGATAACTGCATGCGTGTTCCCAACTCTGGCCAAGAAGATGCTGACGAGGACGGACAAGGGGACGCTTGTGACGCTGACGCTGATGGAGACGGTATTCTGAATGAACAGGTAGCCACACACACACACACACACACACACACACACACACACACACACACACACACACACACACACACACACACACACACACACACACACACACACACACCACACACACACAACACACACACACACACACACACACACACACACACACACACACACACACACACACACACCTCCCTCAAACTCTCTGCTCTCCCTGTGCTCCTCTCCCATGCAGGATAACTGCTGGCTGAAGCCTAACGTGGACCAGAGGAATAGTGACAAGGACAACCATGGTGATGCCTGTGACAACTGTCGCACGGTGGAGAACCCCGATCAGAGGGACACTGACAGTGACAGGAAAGGAGACGCCTGCGATGATGACATGGATGGAGACGGTACGTACAGCGGCACATCCCTACCACCTAACTAGCGTCACAGTAGTCTGATACAACAGCCGTTTGACTAGAAAACACCAAACACCAACCCTACCCTGATCCCATTACTAAAATCACCTCTCAAACAAACACACAGTATGCCTTTGTCCTCCTCACGCTTTGATGCAGTACATGACTGTCTGTGTTCCTTTTTACAGACTCTGTCTACAGACCACTTGACCTTTATGCAATGATCACAGTACTGTTGCTTCCCTGAGATAAATGAGAAATGACACACCTAGGGCCTTCTGTACAAACACTTTCCTCAGATGACAAATGCAACAGCGCCTGCCTGTGGCACAACTAGTGAGCTATTAGAAACAGCATATCAACGTAAACAGCATCAACCACATGCAGTTTGCTTTTAAATAATAATGCATTGATTCAACATCAGTGAGTAAGCCTTCAAATCACATAAATCATGCTTTATGATTTTTCTCATGGGCCATACTTTCTTACACTTTCTTTCACACATGTTCTTGAAATATCTAGAACAGCTATCCCTGGTGTGCATACATCACAAAGCAGTAATCCTGAAAGAGACTACTTTACATAAGCACTGTCATGTATTTCTCTAACACTTCTGCAGGGTGGTGAGATAATTTGGTCAGATAACTTTACAATCTCAAACTCTGTAATTGAATTGGTCTCCAGGCTTGAAGAACTTCCTGGATAACTGCCAGCGGGTGGTGAACCGGGACCAGTTGGACCGGGATGGAGACGGAGTGGGAGACGCCTGTGACAGCTGCCCCGATATTCCTAATCCTAACCAGGTCAGACTGCCTCCACAGGCCTCCATTAGGGTTCTGAGACCTGTTCAGTTTTCAGATATATACTGGAATATGGAGCGACGGAGACGTCCCCCCCTGTGAGAGGTCAAAAAGTGTTTCAACAAATCTGTGCTCTGATTTCAGTCCGACATCGACGATGACCTGGTTGGGGATTCTTGTGACACAAACCAAGACAGGTAAAATAAAACATATTTTAAAGTATCTGACGTTAGAAAAAGTATTCTCTTAAAATATCCACTTCATGATTTATTTGATTTAGTCAATACATAATTCCAGTAGTCAATTCATCCCTTTATTTTTATGAATATTCAACTACAGTATATATACACTGAACAAAAATACTGTGTTGTGTGACAAAACTGCACATTTTAGAGTGGCCTTTTATTGTCCCCAGCACAAGGTGCACCTGTGTAATGATCATGTTGTTTAATCAGCTTCTTGATATGCCACACCTGTCAGGTGGATTGATTACCTTGGCAAAGGAGAAATGCTCACTAACAGGGATGTCCCAAAAATAGTTTCCAAAATTTGTGAGAAAGACCTGACCCTATCTTTTCTGTCCCTTCTCCTTTTGTGTTACCTGCCTGGTCTGTAGTGATGGTGACGGTCACCAGGACACCAAGGACAACTGTCCCAACGTCATCAACAGCTCCCAGCTGGACACGGACAAAGACGGCCTGGGGGATGAGTGTGACGATGACGATGACAACGATAGCATCCCTGACTTCCTGCCACCAGGACCCGACAACTGCAGACTGGTGCCCAACCCCGACCAGCTGGATGAGAACAGTCAGTAGTAATCTTTCTTTCACACTTTTTAATTTACATTACTGCTGCGATCAAATTGCCCAGCAACGGGAAATAACATTTTTCTAAATCTGAATCTGAATTCTTGAGTTATCACCTAAAAGCTATAGCCTAGTATTTCAGTCTGTTTGGGCTTTGACCAACTCTTTTCTGTGTAAGTTTGTGCTGTAAATGGTGTGATACTAATAGAAGACTTGACTACACATACAGTATAAGTATACACATTTTTTTAACTGAAGGTAAAACGTGAGGAAGTGAAGCGCCTACGGACTGACAAGGTTTTCCATCACATTCAGCTTTGACACCTGCAAAAGGACTGTAGATTCACAGATCTAATACTGTACTTCAAACAACGTATACTCAGTCACCATTGACCTTCAACCAACCAACCAACCAACCAACCAACCAACCAACCAACCTTAAACTCTCTGCTTTACTAGTGTATTGCCTATGCTTAGAACCTTACTGGCCATCATTTCTAAGCCTTTGTGTATTCTCTCCTCCCAGATGACGGTGTTGGGGATGTGTGTGAGTCAGACTTTGACCAGGACAAGGTGATTGACAGAATAGACAACTGTCCAGAGAACGCTGAGGTCACTCTGACAGACTTCAGAGCCTATCAGACGGTGGTGCTGGACCCCGAGGGTGACGCCCAGATTGACCCCAACTGGGTTGTCCTCAATCAGGTGCGATGGCCATTTACAGGACTACCGGAAATAATAAGCTAAATATGTTCAAATGCTTTGACAACATGACTGACATTTTCTCTCTCAAACAGGGAATGGAGATTGTGCAGACCATGAACAGTGACCCTGGACTGGCTGTGGGTAAGAAAGACTTCCAAATCATTATCAAGTATCATGTATCATATCGTATTGTATCAATCCCATTTCATCGTAACCTCTTTGTTTTGTTCCCTAGGTTACACTGCGTTCAGTGGGGTGGACTTTGAGGGGACGTTCCATGTAAACACAGTGACTGACGATGACTACGCAGGCTTCATCTTTGGCTACCAGGACTCCTCCTCCTTCTACGTGGTCATGTGGAAACAGACTGAGCAGACCTACTGGCAAGCCACACCCTTCAGAGCAGTGGCCGAGCCTGGCATCCAGCTCAAGGTGTGTGTGTGTGTGTATGTGCCTTGAATCGTACAATGAAATCTGTCTTTTTATTTTTGTATTTACTACTTCTTACCTTCTCTCCCTCGCTATCTCCCAGGCTGTGAAGTCTAAGTCGGGTCCAGGTGAGCACCTGAGGAACTCCCTTTGGCACACAGGGGACACCAACGACCAGGTGCGTCTGTTGTGGAAGGACCCCAGGAACGTGGGCTGGAAGGACAAGGTTTCCTACCGCTGGTACCTGCAGCACCGGCCCCAGGTCGGATACATCAGGTGAGACAGCTGATATGATGCACACAGGATGGCTTCTGAGAGTGATTGAGTGTGAGAGTGTGAGAGAGTCAGATGTGATCTCTCCATCTAATACTCTAGTTTTCTAACAAGAATGACTGTCTGTTGGGTTTTTGGACAGGGCCCGTTTCTATGAGGGTACAGAACTGGTGGCTGACTCTGGTGTGACCATTGACACCACCATGAGAGGAGGGCGACTGGGCGTATTCTGTTTCTCTCAGGAAAACATAATCTGGTCCAACCTAAAGTACCGCTGCAATGGTAAGTAAAGAGGCTAGTTGAAACTGGTCATTTGAGATGCTATTTTTTCTTTACTGAGATTATTTGTACAGTCATGACAATATTCAAGCTATTTGTTTTTAACTCAAATTTGTCACATTGACATCCGTGATTTAACTGATCCTCAGTAGAAATTGACCCCTAACCTCTGACCTCTAACCTATAAAGACACCATCCCTGAGGACTTCCAGTTCAGCACGCAGCACGGCGTCAACGACAGTCTCTAATCCTACAGAGAGTCTGAAAGAAAGACCGTTTCTCCACGTGTTTGGAATGTTTGTGGTGTGTGTGTGTGTGTACACAGTGGCAATACTGTATGTTGTCTGTTTATGTCTATGCCACCCCCCTCAAAAATGTTTTAATCAACTTGTCTTCTTGAGTATTAAAATAAGTGTCCTCAGTGCTCTGAATGAGGACTACTAGAGTAAAAGAAAATTATATTTATCATTACATTTCATGCATATTACAATTCAAACTCAGATTTTCTTTATTCTTTGAGCTCATTTTGCGTTATCATCCACATACACAATCATCAGCCATTGATATAAGCTTCCTTCTCTGTCAGAGCAGCATTTATTCCCAGTGTGATATACCAGCCCCACACTCTGCACAATGTATTCACACGACATGGACATGAAAGGGAACACAAGAGAGGAGTCAGACCATGGTGACTTGGCCATGCCTGAGCATATTACATTTTCTTCTACCCTGGTCCCAGATCTGTTTGTGCTATCTTGCAATTTTGGAAAAAAACACAAACAGATCTGGGACCAGGCTAACTGTCTTGTAACTCTGACCTCAAGCCTCCCCCGAGGCCTAGTCTTATCCAAGAGTTTGGTTATCATTGCTTATCACGGCTCCTTGACGCAATTCTCTGGAGGCCAATGGAAAGCGATGCTTTACATACTTAAATGATTCTCAAATCAAATCTACTTCTCTGTCTGGTTTCACTCTTAGACATAGGTGTTTATATGTTTGAAATTCATGTTGATTCTTTTCTAAATTGTAAGGTTATTGACAAGAGAATTTCACATAAAAAATGTTAAGAGACATTGCATCATTTTTTTGTCTTGCCTTATTGTAAGAGCAGATTCCATTTGTTTCTCAAGAATTTCATCAGCCATTCTCTCAGGTCATGTGGTAAAAATAATTTGACCACATTGTAAATGTATAGAAGTGAGGAAACAAGACTATTGACCTGTTAACCTATTATTATTGGGGGTGACCATGTGACACGGGCATACATAAAGTCTGCTTATATATATATTTTGTAAACTAGAGGGCTTAACCCTCAAGGTACCGACTGGGGTCATGTTGATTAAAGAGCAGTAAAATAACAATAGCGAGGCTATAAACAGGGGGTACCGGGTCAGAGTCAATGTGTGGGGGCACCGGTTAGTCGATGGTATAAATACTTAATAGAACTGCAATAGAGAACTCAGATACACTCTGAATCTACACACAGCTGTACTGGGGTGTATTCTCCAAAAAGTAGTTATCCAACACTCTTAGAAAAAAGGTGCTTTCTAGAACCAAAAAGGGTTCTTCGGCTGTCTTCACAGGAGAACCCTTTGAATAACCCCTTTTGGTTCCAGGTAGAACCCTTTTGGATTCTATGTAGAGAGCCCTTTCCACAGAGGGTTCTACATGGCACCCAAAAGAGTTTTACCAGGAACCAGAAAAGGGTTCTACCTGGAACCAAAAAGGGTTCTCCTATGTGGACAGCTGTAGAACCCTTTTTGCAATGCTTTTTTCTAAGAGTGTAGGGCAAATCAAAAAAAAAATCTATTTGAATCCAGGTTTTTCTGGAGACAGAATATTAAATTATACATGTCATCAGAGGGTGGAGGGGGGGCTATTGGGGTGATCTTGACCTGATAGACACCTGCGGAGATGGAGCACCTTTTGTACTTGCCTATGGTTAAAACTAGGCATCACCATGTACAAAATCTAAATGACCCTAGATATATGCTAAGTTTCTGTATTAACAGCTCATAAAAGTATGTCAGTTGTATGAATACTTTGTAGAACTGTAATACAACTGTCATACAGAAACAGCTACCCTCTAAATGTACACATTGTGCTGTAACGGTGTGTATTCTCCAATCGAATAGTTATTATACTGAAAATTGCATATGAATACCAGAATTCCTATAATATCCCCCAATACATTATATGTGCAATTTGTTATGATACTGTATTTTGAGTGCTATAGCATTGGTTTGAAGTGATTTAGAGGATAAGGGCATGATTTTTGAAGCAGCCTGCCATAGGCCCTATACTCCAATTGTTTCACTAGCAGCAATGCTAATGCTGTCTCTGGGATAAGTAAATAAAGAAAATGAATCCATATTTTGGTCAATGTCTCTCAGGATCACTTGGCATTCATCTTTACACCATAAATATGACAAAATGTGTATAGTGTTTTCGGGAAAATATTCAGACCCTGTCACTTTTCCACGTTACAGCCTTACTCTAAAATGGATTAAAAAATATATATTATTATCAATCTACACACAATACCCCATAATGATGGAGCAAAAACAGATTTGTAGACATTTTTGCAAATGTATTAAAAATATAAAACTGAAATATCATATTTACATTCAGACCCTTTACTATGAGACTCGAAATTGAGCTCAGGTGCATCTTGTTTCCATTGATCACCCTTGAGATGTTTTTTCAAAAGACCTGTTTTCACTTTGTCATTATGTGATATTGTGTGTAGATTGATGAGGGGAAAAAATGATTTAGGTAATTTTAGAATAAGGCTGTAACTTAACATGTGGAAAAAGTGAGTGTGTCTGAATATTTTCCCGAATGCACTGTATTTACATCAGAATTCTGAAAATGAAATGATACTCTAATCAAATTATGGTAATTTGGCTTTTTAGTACTAATGTGGATTGTACTTTGGAAAAAAGCTGCATTATATCACGGGGAAAAAATATTTTTGTTTTACAGAATATGCAAATTGAAAGTATTTTGCTAAAATAACTGTTTTGGAGAAGAAAAAAATCAGATAACAGTAATTACATGAATAAGGATGTTTTGATAAAGAAATAAGTCGATTTCTTTGCTAAAATTTTGTTTTCCCCCATAGTTTCTGGTAATTGATATATGTAAAATATATTGGTAGCTCGAGGTTTCAATGTGAGGTACTAGTCATGTAAAATATATTGGTAGCTTGAGGGTTAATCAGTAAAAACATAATAGTATTACGATTTTCGTGGTAAGTCATGCCAATGAGTCAGTCAAGGTTTTTGTTTTAATAAATTACAGTACCTGAGAAGAAAGAAGAAACCTGCACACTGCTCTTGCTAGTATCACTGCTTTAAATTAAGTTTTAGGTATCGGCCTCAAGGCCTTCGTCAGAGCTTTTGAGAGTGTTCACAATATGCACCCCTATGTAGACATAGCTCAGATGTGCGAGTGCCTTAAGATTATTTTTAAATTACCTAAAGAATAAATCATCACTACCAAAAGAAGTCATTTCAACACATTTAGAAAATCAGACACACAGGTCACATGGTCAGCAAAACCCCCTTGCCTTAACCAAAGATGGTGGTATAGGCCTATACTTCCTCACTATCAGGAATCAAGGTAAGACCCAAGTGCAGACTGTGTGAAGTAACAATGTTGATCGTAACCACAGGGGCAGGCAAACGACAGGTCAAGGCAGGCAGGGGTTGATAATCCAGAGCAGAGGCCAAAGTACAGGACAGAAGGCAAGCTCAGAGACAGGCAGTGGTCAGGCGGGTGGGTACAGGATTGGGACAGGCAACGGTCAWAAACCAGGAGGACGAGAAAAAGCGCCACTAGGGAACAACAGGAGCTGAGACAAAATGCTGGTAGGCTTGAACAAACAAGATGAACTGGCAACATACAGACAGAAAACACAGGTATAAATACACAGGTGATAATGAGGAAGATGGGCGACACCTGGAGGGGGGTGGAGACAAGCACAGGTGAAACAGATCAGAGTGTGACACCTCTTTGGGCCCAATTCAGACTTAGGAAATTGACACCTTTCCTACACACTTCTCAGTAGTTCGTATTCAGACATACCTTACGCAGGTGCGTAACAGGTTTTGCAGGCATGGTTCCTTTGCGCGCGCTGAATAAATGTAATTAAACCGCCGACAACCCTCCCACTCGGGGGGATCCCGAGTGGCGCAGCGGTCTAAGGCACTGCATCTCAGTGCAAGAGGGGTTACTACAGTCCCAGGTTCGATCCCAGGCTGTATCACATCCAGGCTGTATCACAAACCTCGTCCAGGTTTGGCCGGGGTAGGGTCATTGTAAATAAGAATTTGTTCTTAAACACCATGGGACCACGCAGCCGYCATACCGCTCAGGAAGGAGATGCATTCTCTCTCCTAGAGATGAACGTACTTTGGTGCGAAAAGTGCAAATCAATCTCAGAACAACAGCAAAGGACCTTGTGAAGATGCTGGAGGAAACAGGTACAAAAGTATCTATATCCACAGTAAAATGAGTCCTATATCGACATAACCTAAAAGGAAGAAGCCACCCGCCTAAACCGCCATAAAAATGCCAGACTATGGTTTGCAACTGCACATGGGGACAAATATCATACTTAGAAATGTCCTCTGGTATGATGAAACAAAAATGGAACTGTTTGGCCATAATGACCATCATCATGTTTGGAGGAAAAAGTGGGATGCTTGCAAGCCGAAGAACACCATCCCAACCGTGAAGCACGGGGGTGGCAGCATCATGTTGTGGGGGTGCTTTGCTGCAGGAGGGACTGGTGCACTTCACAAAATAGATGGCATCATGAGGCAGGAAAGTTATGTGGAAATATTGAAGCAACATCTCAAGACATCAGTCAAGAAGTTAAAGCGTGGTCGCAAATGGATCTTCCAAATAGACAATGACCCCAAGCATACTTCCAAAGTTGTGGCAAAATGACTTAAGGACAACAAAGTCAAGGTATTGGAGTGGCCATCACAAAGCCCTGACCTCAATCCCATGGAAAATGTATGGGCAGAACTAAAAAAGCGTGTGCGATCAAGGAGGCCTACAAACCTGACTCAGTTACACCAGCTCTGTCAGGAGGAATGGGCCAAAGTTCACCCAACTTATTGTGGGAAGCTTGTGGAAGGCTACACGAAATGCTTGACCCAAGTTAAACAATTTAAAGGCGACGTTATCAAATAATAGTTGAGTATGTAAACTTCTGACCCACTGGGAATGTGATGAAAGAAATAAAAGCTGAAATAAATAATTCTCTCTACTATTATTCTGACATTTCACATTCTTAAAATAAAGTGGTGATCCTAACTGACCTAAGACAGGGAATTTTTACTAGGTTTAAATGTCAGGAATTGTGAAAAACAGAGTTTAAATGTATTTGGCTAAGGTGTATGTAAACTTCCGACTTCAACTGTAGGTATTGGTCTTAAGCCAAAAAAGGAAATTCACATGAGCACCACAATGCCTACTCCACCCATGCTCTTCCAAGGTTTTCCAGCACTGTTGTACTATTTCCAGTCTATTGTACTTCAAACAATGTGTATGCAGGTTGCTTAGGATTCAAACATTCTCAAACAGCCTAATTCATACTCTTAGAAGAGGTGCTCCCACAATAATGTGATTTGTACCGCATATATTTTAAAGTATTGGATTCTTTACACAACACACTAATCCCTGCCTGTATTTCCTTAGACATTTTTATTTAGCAATACATGTCATTGACAAAATTTTAAAAATCATATCATATTGTTTGGTCAGTAGGTGCCCAAAATAACAAGTAGGAGCCCAACATTCTGACCTTAAAAAACCAGTCAGGAACTATTGAAAATAATAGATTAACTTTATATCATTTACATTTTTTCTCATTCCATCACTGCTGCTCTTACAATCTTGCTCTTGCTGTAGCCTTTTAGATAATACTCAAAACCACATAAGAACATATTTCTTACATTTTAGTAGACASTCTTATCCAGAGCAACTAGGGTTAAGTGCCTTGGCACTTAATGGCACATTAACAGATTTTTGACCTAGTCAGCATGGGGAATTGAACCACTAACCTTTTGGTTAATGGCCCAACGCGCTCAACCACTAGGCTACTTGCCACTCTTTCAATTCATCTGAAGGCTCTATCAACAAACTGAAAAAGCAACACAAAGCAAGTTTCAAAACAGTTCAGATATGCCAATAGAATCTGGTCTTTGATTCTTGCAAACCATTGGCTCTCAGCGGTCACCTGTGGCTCCATTTCAAAGTTCAAAGTTTAAATCAGCATCTTGTTGTGAAACCCCCGTCAGACATTTTGTCCAAAGTTGCGTAACAAAATCATGTAAACCCGGCCCAATGAACTCATCTTACCTAACTGTGTTCGTCATTAGCTTTCGTCATTGTTTTTGCACACAAGGTTTGCATAAAATGGCATCCTATTTCCTATATAGTCCACTACTTTTGACCAGGCCCATAGAGATCTGGTCAAAAGTAATGCACTGTGTAGGTATTAGGGTGTCATTTCAGACACACAAGAAAATACATCTTTAGAGCAACAAACAGAACCCAATGGATTGAACTATGAACTGCACTTTAGACTCAGCTATTCTCAGGAACATGTACATAAAGCATGCTTACCTTAAAGGGCTGATAGCCAGAAGCTCATAAAAGAGTTAAAAGGAAATGGATTTATCAGTGTTCATGATAATCTAGGCTGTTAAACCAATGTGCTGACCGCTATGTAATTTGACCACAACAAATTTTACGAATTGAATCATTTTTTAAATAAGTGTAGCCTACCATGCATTGAAAAAACATGTTGTAGTGGTCTTTATGGAAGATGCTATCACCTTTCCATTTTTTTGGCTACATGATTTATCAACTGGTTTCTCTCTGGTCTCAGGTATCTTTCATTCCTTGTCAGACTGATTTCCTAAGACCAAAGGACATATAAGAGACCACCAGAGATTCTAAATATCTAAAACCAGCTGCAGAATAGTTTCTCTCATAACTCATCATCCTTGTTTCACTCCAAATGTCGTACAATTATTTGAGTTACTTCATCAGTCCACTGGTAGCCTTCCACTGCATTGTAGGCCAGGCCTACAGACTAGTACATGTTCACACATTATTATATTTCATGGTTTGCACTAAATGTAGTTCTCTCATTCAAAATTAATAGTGATCTAGCTGCACACTATCTGCATTCTCCGTGTAATCTATTTATTGATAAGGCACCCAATAGATGTCCTACATATCATGCAGAGAGCAGACAGTGCTTTTCAAAACAAGTTTAGGGCCTACAGTCTGGTTCCATTTCAGCCAGCACCACTTACCAGTCCTTTCAGATATGTGAAATCACCGAAACGGGTTAGAGTGAGGGGGGTCAAGTAACTGGTTGGAACCGGGCCAACATCACTGGAACATTTGTGAGAACCTGTTTATTATCTGTGAACTTTGCCCTCACTAACCTGCTCAGCCACATGTGTTCTCAACCTCGTCCCTCCCTTTGAAAGGCCAACTGTGATTGGTTCAAACAACTGCACACCCCCGCCTCTCCCGCTCTGTCGGCTCTTTAGTTATATTTTAACTTTAGGGTGATACACTGAGGAACTCACCTGTCCTGGTCCCCTCTCATGCTCGAGAACCTGTACAGCCTTCTAAGTCGCCATGTCTGACCGAGGCTCATTTGACACTAATGTCGTTACCCTCACGAGATTCGTGCTGGAGGAGGGAAGGAAGGCGAAGGGAACGGGAGAACTGACAACCCTCCTCAACTCCATCTGCACAGCGGTCAAAGCCATCTCCACCGCCGTCAGGAAAGCTGGGATTGCCAACCTGTAAGTGTTGCTGCATGCAACAAGTGATATTGTCAGTGATCATGTTCGTTTGTAGTCTAAATGACACATTTATCATCTGAGCGGAGGAGGACGATAAGTAAGCATTTCACTGTTAATCCACACCTATTGTTTACGAAGCATGTGACGAATAAAATTGAATTTGAAGTATTTCATAACCTATCAACAGTGATTTTGCTGAATTTGGTCTCAGGTATCTCAGGTACAACCAACCATGCACCGGGGCAGGGAGACTAAAATATAATATTTACATTGTGCCTGACTGTCCATCTAATCTGTTGGCCCTAATACCGTTGTCAACCTCGACTCAGGTCAATGTCCACACGAAATGCATACTTGTATGTTGTTATTTTCATGCAAGCCAAGGCTATTGGAATAAGGTAGGCTACTCACAAATCATGCATGTTTTTCCTCGTGAGACATGCCTATTGTCTTCATTAGGAGGAAGTAGGCCTATTACCTGTTTATCAGGCATTTCTATGTGCCCTGTGCGTTCGATCAGAGACTGCATTCCACACTGACACAAAGCAGTGGCCACTTCAATGCCATCCGGAGGGGATGGCAGACGTTTTTATGGGTTCCCAACCAACTGTGCTATTTTGTGTTTTTCCCGCATTGTTTGTAACCTATTTTGTACATCATGTTGTTGCTACCATCTCTTATGACCGAAAAGAGTTTACCTAAATTACACCTACAAATTACCTTGACTAACCTGCCTTGGTACCAGTACCCGTTGTGTATATAGCCTCGTTATTGTTATTTAATTGTTACTTTTTACTTTATTTAGTAATTATTTTCTTAACTCTATTTCTTGAACTGCATTGTTGGTTAAGGTCTTGTAAGTAAACATTTTACGGTAAGGTATGTGACAAATAAAAATGTGATTTGATTATTTAAATACATTACGCCCTGTCCTTGTCTCTCCCTCCCTCCCCTCAACTGTATGACAGAGATGGGCCTAGTGATGTTACTGCTCTCACATGTCTGCCCCCTGTTCCTCTCTCACTGCCCTCACCCTCTCTCCTTCTCTCCCTCACCTGTCCTTCTCTCCCTCACCTCTCCTTCTCTCCCTCACCTGTTCTTCTCTCCCTCTGTTCCTCCCTCCAGCTATGGCATTGCTGGGAGCACCAACGTCACAGGTGACCAGGTAAAGAAGCTAGATGTTCTGTCCAACGACCTGGTCATCAACATGATTAAGTCCTCCTTCACCTCCTGTGTCCTGGTGTCAGAGGAGAACGAGAGGGCCCTCATCGTGGAACCAGAGAAACAGGTGCGTGTGTGTGTGTGGGACGGGGGAGTGCATGTGTGTGTGGCCCAGATTGAAGTTGGGATCTTCTTGTGACATCAATGTGACAATGTCCTTTTTATTTCTCTCGCAGGGAAAATATATTGTGTGCTTCGACCCACTTGATGGCTCGTCAAACATTGACTGTCTTGTATCAATTGGAACAATTTTTGCCATCTACAGAAAGGTTGGTGTTTGTTTTGTTTCTGGTGTTTTTTCTATGATTCCACTATGGCCCAAACATCCATTCTGTTTTAGCCTAAGACATTCTGTAACATTCCCAGACATTCTGTTTCCTTCTCAGACACGTTGTTTGTCTCAGTCACACCATAGTGCCAATTTCTACTGTAGTTAGTCTGTTCCACTGTTCTTCTGTTATTTTCGGTAATAACTATCCTCATGTTTGTCTCTCAGACGACAGACGATGAGCCCAATGAGAAGGACGCACTGCAGTCTGGACGTCACATTGTTGCCGCCGGTTACGCCCTCTACGGCAGTGCCACCATGATGGTACTCTCTACAGGACAAGGGGTCAACTGCTTCATGCTGGACCCTGTAAGTTCCAAATCAAAATTAAAGGACAAGTTTACCCAAAATCCAGAAGCTCCAAAGTGATTCCATACATTGAAACTAGTTCAGTGGAGTTTGCCCTCTCCCCCTCTCTGTCCCAGGAGTGCTGAACAGAGACAACTTCACTGAACGAGTTTCAATGTATGGAATCACTTTGGAGTTTCTGGATTTTGGGTAAACTTTGATGTTTAAAAGTGCGTTTAAAATAGCAACACACTACAGTAAAACAGCAATAAAAGAACATGAAAACACAAATGACAACTAAATCCAATGGTCCCTGAAGTTGCTCAGTCCTTGCTCCGTCTGTTTAGTCCATCGGGGAGTTCATCCTAACAGACAAGGATGTGAAGATCAAGAAGAGAGGAAAGATCTACAGTCTAAACGAAGGTTATGCTCAGCACTTCTACCYAGACGTCACAGAGTACCTGAAGAAAAAGAAATACCCAGAGGTAATTCATTAACTATAAACCTGAAAGGGCAGAGGGCATAAGTTTTACACTGTAATCCTGAAACATTAACTCTTTGGGTACTATTAAGTGACCAATAAAATTACTGAAATGCCTGATATGTGGTTGTCTTACCTACATTTTTAAATGCCCCTATTGTAAGTCGCACAAAAAAAAAGAGCGTTGGCTAAATAAAGAAAATATAAAATGACAGAATATCTGGGACTAAAACTGAAGTGACTACTTCAGTTATTGAATTATTTCTAACTTTATATTGCTTTTTGTTTCCAGGATGGCAGTGCCCCCTATGGTGGGCGTTATGTTGGTTCAATGGTGGCTGATGTGCACAGGACTTTGGTGTACGGAGGCATCTTCTTATACCCCGCCAATGTCAAGAGCCCCAAGGGCAAGGTGAATCAGACAGAGCACTTCAGTTCATATAAATTAATATCTACTCCAAAAGAGGGCTGGCTGTGTCCAAGAGAGATGGGCAATGTAACGATCAATGAGACAAGTTTATTCAAGTGTAGGATGAACGAGGCCTTTTCTCAGTACATTGACGTGACTAACCATTGTCTCTCTTCCACCCCACCCTGTGTAGCTGAGGCTGCTGTACGAGTGCAACCCCATGTCGTTTATCATCGAGCAGGCTGGAGGCATGGCCACCACGGGGGAGATGAACGTGCTGGACATCCAGCCAGAGAACATCCACCAGCGGGTTCCTGTCGTCCTGGGCTCCCCTGAAGACGTCCAGGAGTACATCGCCATCTACAAGAAGACACGCATGTGAGACAGMGCTGGAACCTTCTCTGGATCCATCATGACCTGCTTTTGTCCACGAGGGTCGACCTTTGACCCTAAGCTAGTAATCTTTGCATCATATGGATGGAGCTGTGGATATACAGTACAAGTCAAAAGTTTGGACACCTACTCATTCAAGTGTTTATCTAGATTTTTTTCTTCTATTTTCTACATTGTAGAATAATAGTGACGACATCAAAACTATGAAATAACAAATATGGAATCATTTAGTAACCAAAAAAGAGTGAAACAAATCAAAATATATTTTAGATTCTTCAAAGTAGCCACCCTTTGCCTTGATGACAGCTTTGCACACTCTTGGCATTCTCTCAACCAGCTTCATGAGGAATGCTTTACCAACAATCTTGAAGGAGTTCCCACATATGCTGAGCACTTGTTGGTCGCTTTTCCTTCATTCTGCAGTCCAACTCATCGCAAACCATCTCAATTGGGTTGAGGTTGGGTGATTGTGGAGGCCAGATCATCTGATGCAGCACTCCATCACTCTCCTTGGTCAAATAGCCCTTACACAGCCTGGAGGTGTGTTTTGGGTCATTGTCCTGTTGAAAGCAAATTATAGTCCCACCAAGTGCAAACCAGATGGGATGGTGTATCACTGCAGAATGCTGTGGTAGCCAAGCTGGTTAAGTGTACCTTGAATTCTAAATAAATCACTGACAGTGTCACCAGCAAAGCACCATAACACCTCCTCCTCCATGCTTCACGGTGGAAACTACACATGCGGAGATAATTCGTTCAACTACTCTGCGTCTCACAAAGACACGGCGGTTGAAACCAAAAATCTAAAATTTGGACTCATCAGACCAAGGACAGATTTCCACCGGTTTAATGTCCATTGCTTGTTTTTTTTGGTCCAAGCAAATCTCACATCTCTTCTTCTTATTGGTGTCCTTTAGTAGTGGTTTCTTTGCAGCAAGTAGACCATGAAGGCCTGATTCTGTCCTCTGAACCGTTGATGTTGAGATGTGTCTGTTACTTGAACTCTGTGAAGCTTTTATTTGGGCTGCAGTCTGAGGTGCAGTTAATTCTAATGAATTTATACTCTGCAGCAGAGGTAACTCTGGGTCTTCCTTTCCTGTGGCGGTCCTCATGAGAGCCAGTTTCATCATAGTGCTTGATTAATTTTTGCGACTGCCCTTGAAGAAACTTTAAAAGTTCTTGAAATTTTCCTGATTGGCTGACCTTCATGTCTTAAAGTAATGATGGACTGTTGTTTCTCTTTGCTTATTTGAGATGTTCTTGCCATAATATGTACTTGGTCTTTTATCAAATAGGGCTACCTTCTGTATACCTTGTCACAACACAACCGATTGGCTCAAACGCATTAAGAAGGAAATAAATTCCACAAATTAACTTTTAACAAGGCAGACCTGTTAATTGAAATGCATTCCAGGTGACTTTCTCATGATGCTGGTTGAGAGAATGCCAAGMGTGTGCAAAGCTGTCATCAGCTTTGCAAAGGGTGGCTACTTTGAAGAACCTGAAATATAAAATATATTTTGATTTGTTTACTACTTTCTTGTTTGTTATTTCATAGTTTTGATGTCTTCACTATTCTACAATGTAGAAAATAGTAAAAATAAAGTAAAACCCTAGAATGAGTAGGGTGTGTCAACCTTTGACTGGTACTGTATATATTTAATGGAATATATCATACCCAGTTGTTTAGAAGTCGAGGTGATTTGTTGATTAGATAATCGGTGCAGTGCTTTCCTCCAGCTGATCCTTGTGAACAAGCAGAGTAGTATTTTACCTCCACAGACCTGACCATCTGACCAACCAGGTCTGGGACCAAAGACACTGGAGGGGGAAAGAGTATAGGGGAAGTCAGTCAGAGATCCTAAGGTTCATCTCAGTAGTCTGAAGTGGCTTTTGCTTCTCTTTTCCTCTCCTTCTACTTTCATCCGACAAGGTCGGAGATGGGTGAGAGAGGGGAGGAAGCCTGTTTAAATTATTATGACGCCTCCCACGTGTCTTACAGTGAACCAAGATTCATTTGGATCACTAAACTGAGGGACCAACCCCCTCATAGACCAAATATAACCTCAGTCTCCCCCTCCTAATGGAGGGTTGTTGTGTCATTTGCACTGGTTGACCTGAAGGATGTTTTGAATAAAACCCAATGTACAAATCCCTCCACTTGTTGTCCATATGTTGTTGAATCACCAGCAGGGGGAGGTGTTACTCCTTCAGTGGCCTAGCTCAATACAGTGTGTCAAACCATGAGAGACGTTTATTAGTGTTATTTAGATGGAAGAGGTGAGCTAAATGCGCTATAGCTTTCACTTACCGGTTCACTTCCATTCTCACGGTCTCTGCCACATTGATCGTAGGGAGAGCATCCACTTTTAGAAGCAACTTCTTGCTGAAGCCCTCTTTCCATTGTTGATAGCCGTGGAAGATTTCAGGGTTGAAATGTGCCCCGCAGATTGACGAGTAGACGCCCAATTTGCCCACCTCATTCTTACAAATGTATCCCACTTTTTACAAAGTTTTTCATTCATCGTGTGACGCTGACTGCGGGGCGTTGTGGAACTGTTTCCAAAGTTTTAGAACAGCATTATAACATTGATTATAATGTTATAATTGATTTAAGAGTTAGTAATTTGGGTATGTTTTCTAAGTTACTATTATACTGTATGTGTTTCTGGCATTGAGAAATATAGGTTCTACACTGCTATTAAGCCTCCTGCTTTGGGTTGGATGTGTCAATGTGTAGTTCATACATGGATAATCTATGATCAGAATTACTGTCTTACCTCAATTAGCCACAAAGCCCCTAGTTTGAAAACAACTATTTTTCTGGAAGCAGTGCTGCACCATTTCCCCTACATTTTCCACATGGGCCAGCCGCCTAGCAATTTGAGTTCTAGCCAATGAGCTTCAGCCTGTCGCCATTTGAGTGACAGTTAGCAAGATGCACACAGCAGAGAGAGAGAATAATGACATGGTGCACAAATCTGCACATATGTAACGAAGTAAGCCATTTTCTGGGACCAATTTTTGACTCTTGAGCGCTACTTTCAGAACTACTAGCTAAACAGTATACAAAAGTACTACAGAATCTCTTTAATCCTTTAAGATCAGTCAATACTTGGTAACACACCCTTTTAAGGGGTCCTTGTTACAGTGTAATAACAAGTATTGTAGTTAACTGGAACAACTCATAGTTACAGTGTTATAACTGTAACTACCAGTTATAAATGTAACTGGTAGTATTGTAATTACAGAAATGTAACAATGAATGCTTGTTACCATGCTTGTTACAAATGGGCAGGTTTTCACTAAATTCACCAAATTAGTGTTAGGCTTCTTCTCAGCTGCATCCGATTCATTAACAACTGTGACAAAGTTTGAGATCCCTTGTGGATGCGCTAAGTGTCTGAGAGATTATAGCTTATGCTATAATAGGCTCAAATTACTTACCCATGAATGTGCACTGTTTAAAATATATCTCCAGTCAACTTTGTTTCTAGCACTTGTCCCCAAAATGAAGCGTACCATCTGGGTTAACTTGGTTGAGCTCACGGAAACAGATGTAGTACGAGTGTCATCTCAGATGAGGAATAAGACACATTTAAAAATAAATAAACACACTCGTACATCAGAGTACGTGTAATATCTGCATTAGTACAATGTAATTACTAGTTGTTACACAGGATTGTTACACAGGATTTAGCTAGTTAAAATGAATTGTATCTTAATAAGCACTTACTTGTAAGAATGGCGCTGGAGGGGATGGCGCCGGAGGGATGGCCGACGTTTTATGTGGTCCTAACCAATTACAACATTTTGTATTTTTTTTCGCGTTTGTCATTTAAAAAAAAAAAGTATTTTGTACATAATGTTACTGCTACTGTCTCTTATGAATGAAAATAACTTCTGGACATCAGAACAGCGATTACCCACCTCGAACTGGAAGAAAATAATGTTTTTAACGAGTCCGACGCGAAAGATATACTGCTTTCTCGGGAACGGGCCTAAATCCCTGTCATTTGCGTGAAGAAAAGATGGAAAAAAAGGGGGTGGAGGTTGGGCTGCCTTCTGAGAATTCATAGGCGAGTGAGTAAACTCTGCCATCTGTTCTATTGACCAACGAGCATTGGAGAAACAAAACGGATGACCTACGATCAAGATTATATTACCAACGGGACATTAAAAACGAATATCTTACGTTTCACYGAGTCGTGGCTGAACGACGACATGGATAATATAGAGCTGGCGGGATTTTCCATGTACCAGCAGGACAGAGAAGCTACGTCTGGTAAGACGAGGGGCGGGGGTGTGTGTCTATTTGTCAATAACAGCTGGTGCACGATGTCTAATATTAAAGAAGTCTTGAGGTATTGCTCGCCTGAGGTAGAGTACCTTATGATAAGCTGTAGACCACACTATCTACCAAGAGAGTTCTCATCTATATTATTCGTAGCCGTCTCTTTACCACCACAAACCGATGCTGGCACTAAGAGAGCACTCATCGAGCTGTATAAGGCCATAAGCAAACAGGAAAATGCTCATCCAGAAGTGACGCTCCTAGTGGCCGGGGACTTTAATGCAGGCAAACTTAAATCAGTTTTACCTCATTTCTTCCAGCATGTCACATGTGCAACCAGAGGGAAAAAAACTCTAGATCACCTTTACTCCACACACAGAGATGCATATAAAGCTCTCCCTCGCCCTCCATTTGGCAAATCTGACCATAGTTCTATCCTCCTGATTCCTGCTTACAATCAAAATCTAAAGCAGGAAGTACCAGTGACACGCTCAATACAGAAGTGGTCAGATGACGCAGATGCTATGCTACAGGACTGTTTTGCTAGCACAGACATCAAATGGCATTGAGGAGTATACCACCTCAGTCATTGGCTTCATCAATAAGTGCATCAACAACGTCGTCCCCACTGCGACCATACGTACATTTTCCAACTAGAAGCCATGGATTACAGGCAACATCAGCATCGAGCTAAAGGCTAGAGCTATCGCTTTCAAGAAGCGGGATACTAATCCGGACGATTATAAGAAATCCCGCTATGCCCTCAGATGAACCATCAAACAAGCAAAGTGTCAATACAGGATTAAGATTTAATCCTAATAGACCGGCTCTGACGCTCTTCGGATGTGGCAGGGCTTGAAAACTATTACGGACTACAAAGTGAAACCCAGCAGCGAGCTACCCAGTGACCAGACGAGCCAAATGCCTTTAATCCTCACTTCGACGCAAGCAACACTGAAGCATGCATGAGAGCACCAGCTGTTCTGGACGACTGTGTGATAACGCTCTCGGTTGCCGATGTGAGCAAGACCTTTAAACAGGTCAACATTCACAAAGCCGCGTGGCCAGACGGATTACCAGAACGTGTACTCAAAGCATGCGCAGACCAACTGGCAAGTGTCTTCACTGACATTTTCAACCTCTCCCTGACCGAGTCTGAAATACCTGCATGTTTCAAGCAGACCACCAACTGGATCCTAGACTTCCTGACGGGCCGCCCCCAGTTGGTAAGGGTAGGCAACAACACGTCTGCTATGCTGATCCGCAACACAGAGGCCCCTCTGGATTGTGTGCTTTGTCCCCTCCTGTATTCCTTGTTCACCCACGACTGTGTGGCCGAACATGACTCCAACACCATCATTTAGTTTGCTGACAACACAACAGTGGTAGGCCTGAACACCGACAACGATCAGACAACCTATAGAGAGGAGGTCAGAGACCTGGCAATGTGGAGCCAGGACAACAACCTCTCCCTTAATGTGAGCAAGACAAAGAGCTGATTGTGGACTACAGGCAAAGGCAGGCTGAACAGGCCCCCATTAACAATCGACAGGGCTGTAGTGGAGAGGGTCGAGAGTTTCAAATTCCTTGGTGTCAACATCACCAAGACAGTCGTGAAAAGGACACGCCAACACCTTTTACCACTCAGGAGACTCATTTGGCATGCGTCCCCAGATCCTCAAAAGGTTCTACAGCTGCACCATGGATAGCATCCTGACCGGTTACATCACTGCCTGGTATGGTAACTGCTCAGCATCTGACCGTAAGGTGCTACAAAGGGTAGTGCGTATGGCCAAGTACATCACTGGGGCCAAGATTCTTGCCATCCAGGACCTACAGTGGGGAGAACAAGTATTTGATACACTGCCGATTTTGCAGGTTTTCCTACTTACAAAGCATGTAGAGGTCTGTAATTTTTATCATAGGTACACTTCAACTATGAGAGACGGAATCTAAAACAAAAATCCAGAAAATCACATTGTATGATTTTTAAGTAATTAATTTGCATTTTATTGCATGA
>NC_036842.1:6492857-6517714 GCF_002910315.2 Salvelinus sp. IW2-2015 | reverse complement strand
GACTGTAGACAGAAAAAACGGAGGTAAGTTCAAGGCAAGCAAGACGTACAAAACAACAAAACAAACTCTATCAAACTGGAGGCTGATACGCTGGCACAACATACTGTTCATGGCTAACGATCCGGCAGGGAATGGATGTCAGGTCAGAGCTTATGAAGTGGAGGGGTGATGATCAGGACCAGGTGTGCAGATAGCTGATGGGATACAGGTGCGGGTAATCAGAGATCTCCCAACTAGCTACGTCGCCCGGCAACCAGACAGGGTGCGTTCCAGGACACCGGAAAAACACTCCAGGACAGAACACAGGCAAAAACAGACTCAGGAAGCGGGATTCGTGACAGTATATAGCCTTGTTATTGTTATTTAAAATATTTTCTTAATTCTTTCTTGATCTGCACTGTTGGTTAAGGGCTTGTAAGTAAGCATTTCACAGTAAGGTCTACACATGTTGTATTAGGCGCAGGTGACAAATAAAGTTTGATTTGATTTGATGAATGTGTTCTTTCAACCTAGCCCTCAATTTAAAGCTTCTGGAAGCGAGATCCAAATGGGAGAATGAACACACTTGCACACCACAGAGTACATGTATTATCTGCATAAGTAAAATTGCAAAGGCTGCATTTACACAGGCAGCCCAATTCAGATATTTTTTCCACTATTTGGTCTCTTGACCAATCACATCAGATATTTTTGAGAGCTGATCTGATAGGTCGAAAGAACAATTAGTGAAAAAAAGATCAGAATTGGGATGCCTGTGTAAATCAGCCTATGTGTTACACAGGATTTAACTAGGTAAAATGAAGTGTATATTGAAG
Organism: Salvelinus sp. IW2-2015; assembly: GCF_002910315.2. Lineage (NCBI taxonomy): Eukaryota > Metazoa > Chordata > Actinopteri > Salmoniformes > Salmonidae > Salvelinus > Salvelinus sp. IW2-2015. The sequence continues at coordinate 6,516,899 of NC_036842.1, read as the reverse complement.
GGTACTTACTTGTAATTATAGTGTACCTACGAAGTATGTTACACATCCTGATGATCTAATCGTCAGCTTCTGAAAGCGCCATCCAAGTGAGAAATAAACACACCAGTACATCACAGATGTACAGATGTGCATAAGTACATTGTAATTACTAGGTGTTACACAGGATTTAGCTAGTTATCATTAAGTGTATCTTGAGGAGCACTTGCTACTTATATAGTACATTACCCATCCTGACAACCTGTCCCTCAATTTAAAGCTTCTGGAAATCCAAGTGGGAGAATAAACTCACTAGTACACTACAGAGTACGTGTAATATGTGTACAATGTAATTACTAAGTGTTGCACGTCATTTTAACTAGCTAAATCCTGAATAACAACTCGAAATTACATTGTACTTTACATGATATGTACTACGCTTTGAAAATAGTGTCTTATTCCTCGTCAGGGATGACAATCGTTTTAGATCTGTTTTCGTAAGCTCAACCAAGTTAACCCAGATGGTACGCTTTATTTTGGGGGCAAGTGCTAGCAACAACATCGGATGCAGCTGAGAAGAAGAGACGCACTAAGTTGGTGAATTTAGTGGAAACCTGCCCATTTATAACAAGCATTTGTTGTTACACTTCTGTAATTAGATACCGCAATTACTACCAGGTACATGTTGCTATTACATTGTAACTATGAGTTGTTACAGTTAACTACAATGCTTGGTACAGTGTAATTACAGTGTAGTTACACTGTAATAAGGACCCCTTAAAAGGAAGTGTTATCCAATACTCATTTGACATGGGTGCCAAAGAAAAAATATTTAGTAGAGTACTTTGGTAACCCACATGCCAAAGCTATGTACAATATGTTATTGTCAATCATGTTCATTTGTTTATAGTTGTGCATAATTTCTCTACGTTGCACATTATAACCATATTTTAGCTAAGCTGACCAATGCCCAAAATAGAAAAATAAGTGAATTTGACTAAAACTAAAAGTGGAAGTCGCTTGCCATGACAAGGCTTGACACATGATTCTAGATTACACAATATAACACACACGTCACACAATATGCTACAAGCTTCATCTGACCCAAGCCAAACTGCATCATCCTGGGGCCTAGGTGACGGGGCTGTACAGCCCTGAGTCTGGGAAAGTAAAACAAGAAAACCTCAATAATCAGTGAAGGGGAACCATGACACGGTAAAAGAGCAGAAAGACAGCTTTCAAAACAGCGTGTGCTCTCTTGTGTTCTCTGTAGTGTGATTATTAGATATCTGATTGATATGTTTGAACATAGAATTAGGAATTTGAATAGTAATTTAATAGGATCTCTATGTGTTTGAAGCTGAAATAGCAGAAGCAATATCCTGTGACAAGCAAAGAGGAGTCACAATGCTTTTGAAAAGCCAGACCAGCAGAAAGGGTCCACTCTATCCTGGACGTCTTGGGATACGTCCCAAGGATACCGGATAGCACTGACCCAGCAGAAAGTAGGCCTGTCTGGACAATGCCTCCAGTAGTCATCAGCATGTATCACAAATGTGTGATGATGACAGTATTCAAATACTGATCATGTCAACATCGTACTTTCAAAATCTTAGCTAGCAAGCTAGACAAGCAGTCATCTTTACGAATCACGTCGACAATCTACTGGCAAATCCTTTTCAATCATTGTCATATGAATAGAAATTATAGATAAAATGTATCGGTGCTCATCGGCCATTGGACATAAACATTACACAATAAGTTGGAAATTGCCAATTCCACATTGAGTGGTTTAGAAATAATCAGTGACTAACTGCAAGCATTGCAAAGCAATCACTATTTTGCTTGCCATGCCTGCTATTCGATGGAGAGGGTGTGTGGTTCAAGTCTGGATTTAAGGGTCTCTTGTCCAAGTTTAAAAGGATAAACATTCACACGCAACACCATGGGCCAGAAAAGGTTGAATACATTGTCCGTGCTGTCAATCCATCATGACTTCTGCTGCATTCAAAACAACTGGAACTCGGATCTGGGAAATCTCAGACTTCAGTGAGTTCAAGGCAACTGGGAACTCTGGGAAAAAAAATAGCTCAGACTGAAAAAATACGTTTTGAACGCTCATCTAACTCGGAATTCCAAGTCGGAAACTCAGGCCTCTTTCTAGAGCTCCGACTTGAAGGTCACTGACGTCATTATTCAACCTTGTTTTTTTCCCCGAGTTCCCAGTTGTCTTGAAAGCACCATAAATCCAGACAATGCCAGACTTTTATGACAAAGTTTCATGACAAAATTTGCCCACAAGAAGGACTGCTGTGCTACCTTCCTGTTCAAGTGAGTACAGCACAACAAGGTGAGTCCAAAAATGTTTTGTATGCTGCTGCGTACATTATGTAATATTCCAGGGAGATATGCATACTGGAGCTAAGAAAGTAATACTAAGTGTATATTGTGTAGTAAGCTGTTAGTAGCCCATGTGCCTCACCCTAATAATTTGGTCCCTTTCCCCCTCATAACTTAGCCTACTGTTTTGACTTGGTAGTGCACATGTAGCCTATAGCCTGTTTTAGAGAAATGTTATCATTGAATATTGTAAGAGAATATTGTCTGCTTATATGCCCCCTTTATTTATCCTATGGTTCTGACTTGGTGTACAGGGATAACACTGTAAGAACGGCCCATGTTCCGAATTCTGTGGCTGAACATTTCAAAAGTGCTGAACAAATAGTTATATTGACAACGTTCGTCCTAGCTWGCTCATTAATGTCTTAATCAAAAATACGGATTGCTTCTTATCTGCTCGTCGTTCCCTTATGCCATAGTTTGTACATCTCAATTGTCCGTAGGTAGAAACTACATTTGTTTAATTAAACAAGTCAGCCATATAAGCTATGTTCTTTAAAAAGGCAGTAAATGAGGCTGAATTAACTGTTTCGCTGCCAGAAAAGGTTCCGCTGATAGCCAGGTGTAGCAGTGATAAGGTGTTGGGACTGCTGTTGGGACTCCGCTGTTGGGATAGCTTTTGTAGGCCCTAGCAGTTTGTGGGCATCGTTTCTCACCGCTATAGTGCAATTAATGTATTGTTTAGTGTTGTGTTGTGTAGTGGCATTGCTGGCATGCATCACTTGTTTATTTTAACATTTTTCTTCACCAAGATTTACATACTAAAATGCCCCAGTGGGTGTCTACACTGTGTAATGCAACAATCCCTAGTAAGCTAGCGTTTTGAGGGTGGACTGACTGTATTATTTGGCAATAATAGACTGGTTTTATGCACCACAATTGTCTATCCAAGCTCGTTACAGAGCGCGAAGACGGCTCATGTCATGTAAGCTCAGGTAGGCTATACAGGACAGTTGTATATATATATATTTTTTTCACCTTTATTTAACCAGGTAGGCTAGTTGAGAACAAGTTCTCATTTACAACTGCGACCTGGCCAAGATAAAGCAAAGCAGTTCGACACATTCAACAACACAGAGTTACACATGGAATAAACAAAAATACAGTCAACAATACAGTATATATACATTATATAAAAAAATAAAAATAATAATTGGTTGCTGATTAGATTGCGGTTTATTGAAAATTAATTTTATAATCTGCAATGTTTGATTTTCCAACTTTAATTAGGTTACTGAACAAGTAATTACATTATTGCCTCCAAGCAGCAGTCCAGCATTGCGACACTGTGTTTAGATTTGTGAATTGTTAGGCAAAAAGAAAGTAGAAAAGCATAAGAAAATAATGACCAAATAGGCTTACCATTAAACATTCATCCATTTAATAATTTTTATGCTAAAAATGTGGGTCTCAAAACCCACCTGCCCTGAATGATGGATCGCCACTGCATTGGGCACACACTGGTGGAATCAACATTGTTTCCACGTCATTTCAATGAAATTACATTGACCCAAAGTGGAATAGTGAATTGACGTCTGTGCTACGTGGGTTACTATCGATAGGCCTGTGTCATTTAGTACTTTCAAATTACACATCAAATAGCCTAAAAATAAGGAAAAATGTAATTAGCTTGAAGATACATTAAGCCACTCTTTAATGTTGAACTCAGATGGTTTTGTCTGGCTAATAGCCTACACAAACAGAGCACCACAGTATGAGTCATAATACCCATAAAACCTAGCGGTCAAACAGGGAAATGGTTCCCATTGTTTTTCCACCAATTTTCCCATAGAGGATTTTAGAAACACTTCAAATAAGGGCTGTGTTTCATGTAGGCTTATATAGCGTGACGTTTTGATAACCTTGTAAATCTCTCTCGGACAAGGGGACTTTTGTCAATATATTAGTCTGTATTTACTCTGATGGTATGGGCAGACATAAGCTACGGACAACGAACACAATTGCATTTTATCCATGGCAATTTGAATGCACAAAAACACTGTGATGAGATCCTGAGGCCCATTGTGAGGCACATTTTTTTAAGGTATCTGTGACCAACAGATGCATATCTGTATTCCTAGTCATGTGAAATCCATAGATTAGGGCCTAATTTATTTATTTCAATTGACTGATTTCCTCATATGAACTGTTATTCAGTAAAATCAATGAAATTGTTGAATGTTGCATTTACATTTTTTGTTCAGTATAATTAAATCCAACTTGAAAGACTCCTGATATCCGAAGTCCTTCTTCCTGATTCTCTCTATTAAAATAAATCATCTTTGGGATCGGTTTCTCGTCCACGGGACCGTTAAGCTAACGTAGGCTAATGTGATTAGCATGAGGTTGTAAGTAACAAAAAAAAAATCCCAGGACATAGACATATCTGATATTGGCAGAAAGCTTACATTCTTGTTAATCTAACTGCACTGTCCAATTTACAGTAGCTATTACAGTGAAAGAATACCATGCAATTGTTTGAGGAGAGTGCACATTTTTGAACATGAAAGTTATTAATAAACAAATTAGGCACATTTGGGCAGTCTTCTTACAAAATGTTGAACAGAAATGCAATGGTTCATTGGATCAGTCTAAAATGTTGCACATACACTGCTGCCATGTAGGGGCCAAAATTTAAATTTCAGCTGGGCTGTAGTAATACATTATGGCCTTTCTCTTGCATTTCAAAGATGATGGTACAAAAAAAATACAAAAGAACGGTTGGTTTTGTCTTTGTATTATCTTTTACCAGATCTATTGTGTTATATTCTCCTACATGCCTTTCACATTTCCACATACTTCAAAGTGTTTCCTTTCAAATGGTACCAAGAATATGCATATCCTTGCTTCAGGGCCTGAGCTACAGGCAGTTCGATTTGGGTATGTCATTTTAGGTGAAAATTGAAAAAAGTTGGCGGATCCTGAAGAGTATTTATAAGTCTGTTTCTCTTTCAGTATTTCCTTATTTTAGAAAAAAGTATCTCTCTGGGTCTGTGCTTCTCTCAATTTTTTTTCAATTTAGAGGCCTATTGCTACAGTATCAGAATGCATCGCCTTGCAGTTTTGTGTGCAAATGTTTTCACCACAGCTTGTAGGTCCAGGTTGCGGGCCCAATTGTTTTCTGTACTGAGTATTGACAACCCAGACAGTCTTTCCTGAGACGATGTGCTTCTGAGGTAGTTCTTTATGAGTTTTAGTTTAGAAAACGATCTCTCTGCAGAACTGACAGTTGCAGGGATGGTTAAACATATCTGGATTGCAGTAGCAACATCAGGGAAACTGGGCAGAAGGGATTGGTGCTTCAAATACAGCAGTTCTGCAAGATCTTTAACTGAACATCTCGTATTCTCCTTCATTTCCAGCATCAACACGTTATGGAAAGATATTAACTGTATAGGAAGCTCTGGGTACAAGTCGTCTGGATACTGGTTAGCCAATAAACTGGCAGATGCAAACAGATTATCATCTTTAGCGGATAACAGTTCTTGACGGCTCAAACAAAGAAAGCGGTTTGCGATTTCATTCATTCTGGTGAACCGGCGTTTGAGTTGTGTGGTTGTAATGTCAAGGTAGCGTTGAGCACAGACACTGTAAAATGTTCCTCTACATTCTGAAGCCTGTTTTTGTGCATCACTTGATCTTGCCTTTTGTTTATCCATCCCACTCTCCGTATCCGAGTTCGACCTGCTGATTCAACTTACTTTTTTGAACTTGATTGCTAATTAAGTGGGTAGGCTGGGGCAGGCTGTCTCCTGTCGTTGAGCAATAGGCCAATTAGATGTATGACAATGATAGGCTTATTGTCTCTGACTCACCTACTCCAATATAGATTATTGTAAAACACAAAACATAAAAGCTTCCTACATGTGGAAATTAAAAATGTTGAGTTGATTAGATTAGAATCTGGGTGTGTTGTTCCTACCTTTTGTTTTCACTACCAACGTGTTAATTCAGGTTATGGGTGAGTTTCCTCTTGAATTTGGTAAAAAAGGGAAGTGAATTCGCTCATTTGTGTCACGACTTCCGCCGAAGTTGGTGGCATTCGGCGGTAGACGTCACCGGTTTTCTAGTCGCCACCGATCCATGTTTCATTTTCGTTTGGTTTTGTCTTCATTATTACACACCTNGACGTCACCGGTTTTCTAGTCGCCACCGATCCATGTTTCATTTTCGTTTGGTTTTGTCTTCATTATTACACACCTGATTTCTATTCCATTAATTAAATTACGCATGTCCCATTAAGGAACATAATTAATGGAATAGAAATCAGGTGTGTAAAACTTCTTTAAAGTACTACTTAAGTACTGTTTTGGAGGGTATCTGTACTTTACCATTTATATATTTGACAACTTACTTTTTATTCCATACATTTACCCTGACACCCAATAAGTACTCATTACATTTGAATGCTTAGCAGGACAGGAAAAAGGTCAAATAACGCAATCATCAAGAGAACATCCCTGGTCATCCCTACTGCCTTTGATCTGGCGGACTACAATTTCCAGCACTGTCAGGAACGTTCAATGTCGTGTTGGTAAGCAACTCCAGTGTATATTTGGCCTTGTGTTATAGATTATTGTCCTGCTGAAAGGTGAATTTGTCTACCAGTGGTTTCCTCAAGGATTGTGTCTGTGTTTAGCTCTGAAAACCTCCCTGGTCTTTGTGGTGAATCTGTGTTTGAAATTCACTGCTCGACTGAGGGAACTAGTAAATAGTTGTATGAGAGATGAGGTGGTCATTCAAAAATCATGTTAAACACTATTATTGCACACATAGTGAGTCCATGCAACTTGTGACTCCTAAACTTTATAAACAAACTCAGTCATTTCAGAGCTCTAGTCTTCTCAATGTCTTATCATTCAGTGGTTGTTGCTCTCAGCTCCACACAGAACGCTCCAGTTAAAAATAGACTATATCAACTGTACCTCAGGAATATATCCTGTGTCTACAACAGGGTTGTAAACACAAACAGTAAGCACAAACGGACAGCTTGCCATAATAAAGGGTTGAATACTTATTGACTCAAGACATCTCAATTTAATTCATTTTAAATTCAGGCTGTAACACAACAAAATGTTTTTTAAAAACAAGGGTGTGAATACCTTCTGAAGGCACTGTAAGTCTTTGCCTATTGGATGTAGTCATTTACTCTGAATTATTCCGTAAAAGTATCATGTGTTGCATGTAGCCTACACTGTAATCGTTTGTGTCAATTGTTGTAATACATCCTGTTAGTTGAATTGAGTAAATGCAGTCCCCGTTTTACAGAGCCATTCTTTGATTGAATATAAGCTTATAAATTAGTGGAGTCATTGGTAAACCGATCTTTTGGTGTACATTTTATGTCATAGGGGTGTATTTTCTAAGCTGTTATGACTACTACTGTGAAGCACCATTTGATGATAGTATGCTTACTGTTAAACTGTAACACGTCAGATTACTTTAAAATTGAGACTACAGTTGTGCTCATATTTGATGTTGAAGTCTAACGGTAAATGTTATGTACACTATAAACATTAGATTACGCATAGGTACTTTACATCTTGGTCTAAGATCAACTAGATAAATTAAAGCTGGGACTATGGTGCTATAGACAGCGCATAAACTTCTTAATAATCAGTTATCTTAGAAATGTGTAGACTCACAAGCTGGCTAGATTCACCAGTATACATTATCATCTATAGCCGTTAGTCACATGATAATGGAGTCAGATTGATGAATGTAGTTTATTATTATTAAACACAATTTGAACTCATCTACATGTGTGTTAGAAATGTTATACAACTCCTCTCACCACCTGAGGCATATCAGTCTCTACGTCACTAGGCTCTTGTCTAGGCATTACCATTCAATGCCTTCACTCAAACACTAGCTGCAGATAAACAGAAGTGGAGGAAACAAACCCAGGTGTACCGTTCTCTTTTTTGTCACTTTCAGAAACAAACTCAGTCATTTCAGAGCTCTAGTCTTCCTCAATGTCTTATCATTCAGTGGTTGTTGCTCTCAGCTCCACACAGAACGCTCCAGTTAAAAATAGACTATATCAACTGTACCTCAGGAATATATCCTGTGTCTTACAAACAGGGTTTAAACACAAACAGTAAGCACAAACGGACATGTTATGTGCTAGAGAATGTAGTCTAGCTGGTCTCATCAAGTAAAGTTACAAATAAACGGAATGCTTAACTCAAATAGAACTATACACACACTACTATCGCACCGACACACATAAAATCARGTATAAAACAAAATAGGTAGAATTTCATAATTTCCCTAAAACAGTGTTTCTTTAAAACCCATGCAGCAGGTTTCTCTCGCACAGACTTTGTTAAGGCAGCACTGCAGTCGTCATGGCCCTTTTTTCAGAACGTTCGTCAAACATCTCTAAAACTAAAACTCTGGGTCTAGTGTTCGAGAACTTACAGAACACTAGACCAGTGGGTARMTGGCTGMCGTGGCGATGCCACAGTGGTTCTTCCTGTCTTTGGCCATGTAGATGTAGCCTTTGTCTCCCCATTTCTCRGTCCAGCTGAGGAARAGACAAAACATGTTAGTSCCACAGTTCTRGTYAGYAGGAAATTATAGAGATTTACTGCTGCTTTAGAGAAATGTATGACTTAGACCATAGTATCAGGACAACACCAACACTGTATTCAAATAAAGGCAATGTAGAGATGCATATTCCCCGATGAGGAAATCAACCAATCCCGTAGTGGTGACGTAACAAACAAAAAACATCCTAGGAAGATACTATGTACTGTACCTGTTCTTGACAATCCAGAATTTCTTGCCATCTACATCCTCTCCTTCAAAACCATATCCCACCACCAGAACTCCATGGTCGAGCTCCTCACTGCTGCACTTCTTCTCATAGTAGATCCCTACAGGAAAAGGACATAGTTAAATTAGTGGGCTAAGATGCTGGGTGTACCTCAGTATGTAAAACCACCTGTTAGTTAGCAAAGCATAGAAATATTGGTCACAATTTACTTCAAAGACAACACCATTTGTAAACGGTGTACAGGACAGTAGACCAGTACAGATCACTGCTACTCAAAAATAGTAGGTAGGGAATCCAATCCTTGCAAATAATGTTACACAATTTAAGTTGCACCGCTAACTGCTACTCACCAGACTGGTAGAACTGGAAGGAGTTGTGGCTGGCATCGATGGCGACAGAGATGGGACCGACAGACGCCACAGCACTCATCAGAGTGTGCTCCTTGCCACTGGGGATATCCACGAAGCCGGTTTCATTGACAGCATTGAACTCTGGTCGGTAGTGGCAAACATCATCATCCTGAGTTACCAGAGAAGAACAATGGCCATTATTAGTAAAAAACAACATTTTCCAAATATTCAAACAAGTCAGTCATTCTTGGAGACAAATCCCACTGTAATGAAGTGGAAACTAACTTATTTTTCAAAGTTGAAGTTGTAAGTCATTCCAGATCGACAGCAAAAACTGCATGATCTGGGACCAGGCTAAAAGAACAGGGCCTTACTTTTAATAAACGCATCTTCATACGCCATTACATTTGAATTCAGACTAATAGAACACAGGGCCTTACCTTGCCCACATAGGGGTAGGACGCCTCTGTGTCCAGGCCACCGTTGTCCTTTACATACTGGAACGCCCGGTCCTCGAGACCTCCATTACAGCCATCGTTGCCCTGGAATCTGGAGCAGTCCATCAGGTTCTGTTCACTCAGAGACACCAGATTGCCAGTCTTCCTGAATAGCTGGCCCTCTATGGCCCCGGTGGAACTGAACGCCCAGCAAGACCCACATGAGCGCTGAGGTGGTAAAGATTATTAAACATCTTGTTACTTTTTCATGTCAGAACACACTGACATGTGCATATTACACCAGTAATAAAATGTATATATATATATGCAATTTGCCACCTTATCTTCAGTATACTGTGAATTACAATCATGGTAAACAGCACGCAAACAAGCCAGACAGTTCTCTGGAAGTAAAACCTTATTTAGTGACACAGCAGTGTGTGGATATGAGTCATGACTCATGAGTGATTCAGGTCTCACCTGGTTCTTGATGGGAGTGACGTAGCCCTTCTCTCTCCAGTCCACAGCTTCAGGGGCCTGCAGGTAACTGGGTTCCATGAACAGAGAGCCCTTGTACTTCCTCTCAGTTGTCTGCTTGTAGCCGTTCATGAGCTGCCCAAACTCTTCATTGGTCTAGGGAGGAAGAAGTCAGAACACGTTGAAACGTAATGTCTTCCCTGGCCAGATGTGGTTTGTAATTTACCATCTGAATGGGAAATCTAACTGTTTTAAAAGTTCTGCACTTAGCCATAAATCCTGTGTGCATCTTTAAAAGACTATGAGTAAATTTCAATTCCCTTCTCAGGATAACTATTCCATTCCTGCTTGATAGTTGAAGAAACCTAACCTGCGAGTCTGAATACATTCCTGCTTTCATTGTCAACGCTGACACCTGTGCCTGTGAAATATTTCATACTGTATGTGCTTCAGCAAATCTATGGCATGACAACAAAAAGATCCAGCTATAGCACACACACAGTATGGGAAAGAGCTGCTGAGAAGTACCTCCTGCTCCACAGTAAAATGTCTCAGCAACAGACTTGGACAGAAGCTCACTGGAACTGATAGCGGCACCTCAAAAGTTCTACTGCTTGAGTCCCTGCACCTCATAGAATATTAGCTCAAAAGTCCTGCAGGGTTCCTGGATATAAATATATACAGTACAGGCCCCCAAAATGAGTACTGGCACCCATTTCATCCATGTCAAGCACTGCTCAGCAAGGTGATTCTTCTTACCATGTCACCAAAGTGGTTCATGCCCAGACGGTAGGAGTGTTTTCCCATAGAGTGTTCCAGGTTGTGCATCTCAATCTTCTTCAGGTTCTTCTCCCAAACCATCCTCCTCCAGCCCTCCTCGCTCTGTAACAATGAGTGAAAAACAGTGAGAAAATATACACTGGCCCAGGAACTATGGGCACAATCCATGCAATTAATGATATACTGCATTAGGTGTAATTTACAGCTACATGTATGCACCAATTGATCAATTTGAGCCCTTGTTGGAGCAGTGGAGGATGGTGGGAGGAGTCATAGGAGGACAGGCTCATTGTACTGGCTGTAATGGAACTGAGTCAAACGTGTTTCCAATGCTTGATACCATTCAATAATTCCATTCCAGCCTTTACAATGAGCCATCCTCCTATAGCTCATCCCACCAGCCTCACTCTTTGGGCGTTCTAGGGTTACCTTGAGGTGTGCTCTCACACTTGCTTAAACCCCCTCTGTGTCTGCTGTGCCAGTTCTTCCAAAGTGCCAGTGCCCTCCAACTGAGAGTCAAACATAGGGGCCGCAACACAGCATCATACAGAGCAACCACACTGCCAAGTGGGACATCATGGTCAAACAGCTGTGGAGAGAGAGAGAGAGAGAGCAGAGCTCAGTCAGCCTTGTATTTTCAGTGTAAGAGCAAATGTTGAATTTGTACCTTTGAACAATGCAGATCTTCAACGTTATATACATACATCAAAAAGTCTGGGCATCCTACTGGAGAGTTATCTACAGCTATCCATTTGGTCTCCCATCCAGTGTTTTAAACTTCTTGACATGTCACTGACTACTACCAATGTGGTATCGTGTGAATGATTGAGAAATCTCAATGTAATTTTTTAATTTAAATTTAATTAAAAAATAATAATAATAATTCGGCTTTAGTTGAAGTCATTACAAAGGGTAGCTTAACAGAGACAATGACATTTAACCATCCTTTAAAGTCATCAATTGTAATATTTATGCCAATTAATACTGTAAGTCATCAGCAGCTATTGTTTAATTCAACCTAGGGTCACAAACACGTCACCTTGCACTTTCACCATTCTGTGAAGTGAATTCATCATAATTGATTTAATCTAGCCTAATAAACTGCATGCTTTCCAACGACATGTCACTGACTACTACCAATTGGTATCGTGTGAATGATTTGAGAAATCTCAATTTAATTATTAAAAATAAAATGTATTTATAAAAATGTCTTTAACGCTGTTAGTATCAAGTCATTACAAAGTCATTACAAAAAACTTCTAAACTACCTTCCGCTCGACACAAGAAACAAAAATAACATATGGAACTAGGAACTACACTACCGTATTCCAAATTAAATAAATTGATAATAATTATTTGATATATCCAGAAATATCGAGGAAATGTTGGTAACAGCCGGCAGAAAAAACAACATCAGAAACGGTAGACTAATGTTGTCTTTCTGTATCAATCAAATCAAAGAAAATGCCCCTGGTAAATGTCCATAACCAAGAACCTAACACTCTGTACAAACAACATAACGAAAGCCGTACTTACTTTTTCCCGTCAATTTTGCAGTTGCAGGGTGATGATTTCTGCTGCTGTGTTGTGTAGTCAGTGTACTAGACACGACACTTTATACAGCCAGCTATATGTCGTATAATGGGGGGGGGGGGGGGGGGGCTTGTGATTGGCTGAAAGGGGACCGTATATCACACTGCCGGCCCGTGAAAGATAATTTAAAGATCTCATGTCCGCCCGGTGTAAATAGCCAGCATGTGATTCCTGCCCTGACCGTTTCATCAACTCATAAGATGAAACATCAAATTGAGTAAACATCTTTCAGGGAGTTGTTAGATTACGGAAACAAAGGGTAAAAATACATTGACATTGAATCAGTTTCCCTTAAAAATCATCTTCCGTTACTTTGTAACAGTTCTCTCATCATGTGCTGGCGCCGAGGAGATGAGAGCATGGCACGCTGATGCCATACAGCAATGCCAAAAAATTCCAGAAAAAAATGCAAAACATGTTCATTAAACAGTAATGACATGAATTTGGGAAGAAAGGTTACTTAATAAAGTCTAGTACCTGAAACTGAGTGGCCAACAACAAACGCCATACATTTTCCTGCTCTTGTGAAGCATACAGCAGCTTCAGTTTTTGTTCAACCATGTCCTAATATAATAGATTCAAATAATAGCCTGAAGTTGAGAGAATGAACAAATTAACCTACATTTATCTAGCTCAAATAAGATTATCTGCATTCTTTAGATACTAATTAATTATTGTATGGTAACCTGTTGTGTCAAGAAAGTTCTGATGGGCTTGTAAATCATTTATTTGTGTAAATAATAATTCCAATTTCATTTGGTGTCTTACAAGCCTGTCAGTGTTTTTCTACCTCTTCTGCACATTCTCCTTTTGTTTTCTATTTAAACATTGATAATACATTTTAAACCCACTGAATCAAAACCCACAGAAAACCCACTAATCAATACATTGTTTCTAAACAATTGTGTAATGTCACTTTTGCCTTGTCAGCTTTAGGAAATACTGGCTGTCAACCAAACATTCACACAGGAAGAAGGGGAGGGATTCTCTTCTTGGGCAGCTGCTGAATCTGTGGTTACTGATAGGACACACACACACACACACACACACACACACACACACACACACCCTGTAGATATGTGGCTAGTAAAATTATTCCTTAATTGGTATTGGCGTGTCTACAAAAACACTACAGGGAAATCAATGAATGGATGGGTATTGAATAACTAATGAGGTTTGTTTAAGATTTCCTAGTATTGATCGATCATACTAAGARGTATGYTTTGATAACAATGCAGTAATGTATCCGTGTAACTTCAAACTTTTGCTGACACTGATTACAATCTAACAGAAACAGATGCACTTACTCCACCTGTCAGACATTAAGTGTACTGCAGGTAATGTAACAGTCATGACCATAGAGTTGAATACAGAGTTGAAAACAGTGCATTTGGAAAGTATTCAGACCCCTTAACTTTTTCCTCATTTTGTTGCGTTACAGCCTTATTGTAGCGGCTTTCATCTGGTGAAGGAGAAGAGGACCAAGGTGCAGCGTGGTAAGTGTTCATTTTAATAAACAAAATAACCTGAACACTGAAATGACAAAAATAATAAAGAGCGAGAACAAAAACGAAACAGTTCTGTAAGGAATACGCACAAAACAGAAAAAAATCACCCACAACCAAAATGGGGAAAATAGGCTATCTAAGTATGATTCTCAATCAGAGACAACGATCGACAGCTGCCTCTGATTGAGAACCATACCAGGCCAAACACAGAAATGGAAAACATAGAAAAACAACATAGAATGTCCACCCCAACTCACGCCCTGACCAAACCAAAATAAAGACATAAAAAAGGAACTATGGTCAGAACGTGACACTTATTCTGAAATTGATTAAATCATATTTTTTCCTCATCAATCTACACACAATACCCGATAATGACAAAGCAAAAACAGCTTTAGAGAAATGTTTGTAAATGCATTACAAATAAAAAAACTGAAATATGACATTTACATTTACAGTCTCACGGTAATTGACAATGTAATTAACATAAAAACATTTAGCATCTCCTGGCTTCCACGCATAGCCTAAAAGACACTGATGCAGACCTTTGGAACATATACATTTTAAAAAGTCGAAAAAATCCATGTAATGTTGCCCACAATAAATCCATAATTTATTTTAGACAGGTCTAAAGAAACATGATATGAAGAAAATGTAGTCTATTTCAGAAGAACGGAATAGCATACTCTGAGTTGTCCTTATGTTAGTCCCTGATCTGGCTATGCCAAATGGCTGTGAGCTACACTAGTTCACTTAGCAGACAAGATTTGCTTAGAATTCTGTGGCATTATTTTATAGCATGAAGAATGCAATTGAACATAGCTGAATAAAATAGGAAGGATGTCTCTCCAAACAATTTCTCAGGGAGTGTGGCTATTCTGTGTTGAGTGGTTAACAAAGAAACAGGTCCTCCTATATGCTTAATTTAGAGTAATTTCTGAAACTGTAGTTGTGATACAAACGTTGGGCTATATGTTTAGATTTTTTATACATTCTAAGGCCGCATGATGCGACTAATGATGATTTGAAAAAAGCATGCGCTCTGCTTTGTTTTGTGTACAGGCTGCACACACTTCATCAGTCTCTCATTCACAATTTGACAAGCACTTGATAATGCCTCGAATTTCCTGGCGGCATCCTCCTAGTGTGGCCATAATGCCCCCTAAAGAAACCCATGCCGTAGTGCCCTTGGGCTGAATATAACATGTATAATTCCCTTCTCCCAGTTGCATGTTCCAAAGCACCTCTCACTCACAAAACTGTCAGATATCTAAATTCGTATTAACCAATGCTTCTCACGTGATCAGATTCTTCTCACGTGATCAGATTCTTCTCACAGATATCTGACAGGCACATCGGGGACTCAACTGATTGGGTCCTTCTTATCGAGTTTCCAAGGTGCATATTGAAGATGTTAGAAAAACTGTCCACATTTACTTTTCGTCAGCCAACAAGATGAGTTGGCCTAACAAACAGCAAAAGCACTAGCCTATGTCAATCTACTAACCCCCATAGTACAAAGTTGACCTATTCTATTGGTCAACTTGTCCTTCCGTGTGAGAACGAAAAATTCAAAACCCAAATTAATACAACCACTCGCATCAAAAAACACTTCAAAAGCAATGAGGCTGATGCAACAGATCTGTACATGACAATAATTTCATGACCACCACTGCCCTATTCTGAATTGATGATTACTTGTGTGCTGCCAGCTGTGGGCATGTGGGCAGGGTTGAAACAAATCCAACCTTCATTTACATTGTGATGCAGTCACGACCATAAGTCTCACAAAACTCAGTTTTGGACGAGACTGACTCTATACCAACTGAAGGGAACTAACAGTAAAATGTCAGTTGAATATGTGTGTTCATTAGGCCTACTGATGGTCGATACTGATAGTGGCTAATATTTAACATGATAGAAATAGGAAACACAGAAAGTCGGGTAGCCTATAATTAAGACATTCGAGAGTGCCCATTCCTGAAAGTTAAAAGGCTATACAATATACATTCTGCATATTGGCACATCATTTCATAAACTTTACTGTGGGAAAGTTGATGTGTTGATCYGCTTCAGTTTGCTGCCATATGACTGTTCTCACATTTGTCTCCAGTGATTATAAGGTAAAATAGATCTAAAACAAGTGTCATTTATATTTACAATTCCCTTATCCAAATGGATAACTCATTTACCTAGCTCTTATCAAGAGCTCTTATAAAGTTGTAAATTACAGTGCTTAGAGAATGATGTTGTTTCTATCGGAAAAAATAAAATTTCCCACTTGGAACCGACAGGTTCGTTTGACCTTATTCATGGTTTCCTCGCACGTAAAGGTGGTGGAATTATCAGGAAATTAAGCCAAGGTCAGAATAGGGCGTATCTGTAGACACACCTCCGCCACACATTCATTTCTTAGATCTCCAGCCGAATTAATAGTGTGAATAACCTGCTATTCTCATGCTTCAGGTCAAGGTTCAAGAGGAAAGTGCATTAAAAGGTAAGTTCCATTTATGCACGCTTAACTCGTGTTGGAGCCGGGCCCCAAGTAAATAAAAAGGGTAACACAAATAAAAGCTCAATAAAACAAGGCAAAGAAAACATGCCCCCCCCATAAAAAATGGAAGGCAGTAAGCCTGGGTATCAGTCTCTTTAGCTATTCCACTCCCTGTACTCTCTTTCATGTGCCAAAGAAAAATCGCCACCTGCTGGAGAAGACAGATTTTGGTTATCCCTCTCGCTTTGCCTCTTCTTCTATGGTGTGACTCACAAATTTCAGTTAATTACCATAGCTCCCGCCTTGGGCCAGTCAATGTAATTTTGTAAATGTCGGATCTCTATGGCAAGACGCATCATTCATCCAAGTTTCATCAAAATCAGGCCAGTGATTACTGAGATATTGCATGTGACTAACAGAAAGAAGGAAGGACGGCCAGGCAGACGAAGACCGATCAACAGTCCCCTTCCTGATTTCATTGTGAGGGACAATAATTTCACCACTTTAATAATATGCAGATTTTTTTATAAACAGTTGCATAACCTATAATGACATAACTGACATGAGCCAAACATGTTCCGGCGCCGACAGAGATGGCCGCCTCGCTTCGCGTTCCTAGGAAACTATGCAGAATTTTGTTTTTTGACGTGTTTTTTCTTACATTGGTAACCCAGGTAATCCTAGGTTTTATTACATACAGTCGGGAGTAACTATTGGATATAAGAGCAACGTCAACTCACCAACATTACGACCAGGAATACGACTTTCCCGAAGCGGATCCTCTGTTTTGCCCACCACCCAGGACAATGGATCGGATCCCAGCTGGCGAACCAAAACAACGACGCCGTAAAAGGAGCAGACAAAGCGGTCTTCTGGTCAGGCTCCTGAGACGGGCACATCGTGCATAATCCCGAGCATACTCCTCGCCAATGTCCAGTCTCTTGACAACAAGGTAGATGAAATCCGAGCAAGCGAAGCATTCCAGAGAGACATACTCCTTTTGGAAAAGTTGACCACGACTCCATTTTGTTGCTTCCAGCCTATAGACAGAAACTAAAACAGGAAGCTCCCGCGCTCAGGTCTGTTCAACGCTGGTCCGACTAATCTGATTCCACGCTTCAAGATTGCTTCGATCACGTGGACTGGGATATCTTCCGCATTGCGTCAAACAACAACATTGTCGAACACGCTGATTCGGTGAGCGAGTTTATTAGCAAAAGCATCGGTGATGTCGTACCCACAGAAACTATTAAAACATTCCCAAACCAGAAACCGTGGATTGATGGCAGCATTCGCACAAAACTGAAAGCGCGAACCGCTGCTTTTAATCAGGGCAAGGTGACCGGAAACATGACTGAATACAAACAGTGTAGCTATTCCCTCCGCAAGGCAATCAAACAAGCTAAGCGTCAGTATAGAGACAAAGTAGAGTCGCAGTTCAACGGCTCAGACACGAGAGGTATGTGGCAGGGTCTACAATCAATCACGGATTACAAAAAGAAAACCAGCCCCGTCGCGGACCAGGATGTCTTGCTCCCAGACAGACTAAACAACTTCTTTGCTGGCTTTGAGGACAATACAGTGCCACTGACACGGCCCGCTACCAAAACCTGCGGACTCTCCTTCACTGCAGCCGACGTGAGTAAAACATTTAAACGTGTTAACCCTCGCA
Source organism: Salvelinus sp. IW2-2015 (assembly GCF_002910315.2). Lineage (NCBI taxonomy): Eukaryota > Metazoa > Chordata > Actinopteri > Salmoniformes > Salmonidae > Salvelinus > Salvelinus sp. IW2-2015. The sequence continues at coordinate 6,498,431 of NC_036842.1, read as the reverse complement.
AGGCTGCAGGCCCAGACGGCATCCCCAGCCGTGTCCACAGAGCATGCGCAGACCAGCTGGCTGGTGTGTTTATGGACATATTCAATCAATCCTTATCCCAGTCTGCTGTTCCCACATGCTTCAAAGAGGGCCACCATTGTTCCTGTTCCCAGAAAGCTAAGGTAACTGAGCTAAACGACTACCACCCCGTAGCACTCACTTCCGTCATCATGAAGTGCTTTGAGAGACTAGTCAAGGACCATATCACCTCCACCCTACCCGACACTCTAGACCCACTCCAATTTGCTTACCGCCCCAATAGGTCCACAGATGACGCAATCACAATCACACTGCACACTGCCCTAACCCATCTGGACAAGAGGAATACCTATGTGAGAATGCTGTTCATCGACTACAGCTCAGTAATTAACAACACAGTACCCTCCAAACTCGCCATCAAGCTCGAGACCCCGGGTCTCGACCCCGCCCAGTGAAACTGGGTACTGGACTTCCTGACGGGCCGCCCCCAGATGGTGAGGGTAGGTAACAACATCTCCACCCCGCTGATTCTCAACACTGGGGCCCCACAAGGGTGCGTTCTGAGCCCTCTCCTGTACTCCCTGTTCACCCACGACTGCGTGGCCATGCACGCCTCCAACTCAATCATCAAGTTTGCAGACGACACTACAGTGGTAGGCTTGATTACCAACAACGACGAGGCGGCCTACAGGGAGGAGGTGAGGGCCCTCGGAGTGTGGTGTCAGGAAAATAACCTCACACTCAACGTCAACAAAACAAAGGAGATGATCGTGAACTTCAGGAAACAGCAGAGGGAGCACCCACCTATCCACATCGACGGGACAGTAGTGGAGAGGGTAGTAAGTTTTAAGTTCCTCTGCGTACACATCACGGACAAACTGAATCAAGGAATACTTTTAACGTAACCACCATAATCTACAGGGTGTCTCTGTGTGTGTGGTGTGTGTGTGTGTGTGTGTGTGCCCTATCAGTAGACCCAAATAGAATTCAGCAGCTGCACAAAGAAGAGAATCCCTCCATCCCCTTTTGCCTGTGTGTTGTATGGTGGTTGACAGGCAGTTTTCCTAACGCTGACAAGGAAAAAGTGACATGTACACAATAGGTATTTCTTAGAAACAATGTAATTGATTGTGGGTTTTCTGTGGGTTTTGATTCAAGTGGGTTTAAATAATTTAAATAGTTAGATTAAATGTGTTGTAGTTATTCTGTTGGAGCCTAAAAAAAAATGCAAAACAATATATTATGAATGTTTTTTAAAATAGAAAAAACAAAAGAGAAATGTGCGAAGAGGTAGAAAACACTGGCAGGCTTTGCAAGACCACCTTTCAAATGAAATTGGAATGATTTTACACAAATAAATTGTTTTACAAGCCCATCAAGAACTTTCTTACACAGCAGGTTACCCACAAAAAGAATGCAAGATAATCTTCAATTTGAACTAGATAATGTAGGTTAATTTTTGCATTCTCTCAACTTACAGGCTATTATTTGAATCTATTATATTAGGACATTGGTTTGAACAAAAACTGAAAGCTGCTGTATCTTCCAGAGCAGGAAAAGTATGGCGTTTGTTGTTGGCCACTCAGTTCAGGTACTTAGACTATTATTAAGTAACCTTTCTCCAAATTCATGTCATTACTGTTTAATGAACATGTTTTTGCAATTTTTTTCTGGGAATTTTTTGGCATTGCTGTATGGCATCCAGCGTGCCATGCTCGCTATCTCTCGCGCCCAGCAATGATGAGAGACTGTTACAAAGTAAAACCGGAAGATGATTTTTTTTTAAGGGAAACTGATTCAATTTACAATGTTATGCATTTTTACCCTTTTGTTTCTCCGTAATCTAACAAACTCTCACTGAGAAGATTGTTTACTCACAAAATTTGACTGTTTCCATCTTAGGGAGTTGAATGGAAAACGGTCACGTGGGCAGGCAATACATGCTGGGCTATTTACACGGGGGCGGAACATGAGATCTTTAAATTATTCTTCAGGCGGGCCCGGCAGTGTGATATACGGTCCCCTTTCAGCCAATCACAAGAGCCCCCCCCCCCCCCCCCTCCATTATACGACATATAGCTGGCTGTATAAAGTGTCGTGTCTAGTAACACTGACTACACAACAACAGCAGCAGAAATCATCACCTGCAAAACTGGCAAATGACGGGACAAAGTAAGTACGGCTTTTCTGTTATGTGTTTTTGTACAGGTGTTAGGTCTTGGTACTGACATTTAACCAGGGGCATTTCTCTTTGATTTGAAATTGATTACAGAAAGACAACATTAGTCCTACGCGTTTCTGATGTTGTGTTTTTCGTGCCGGTTGTTACCAACATTTCTGCGATATTCTCTGATATTAGATAAAATAATTGAATATCAATTTAATTTAATTTGGAATACTCGGTAGTGTAGTATCCTAAGTTCCATATGTTTTATTTTTTGTTTTCTTGTGTCGAGCGGAAGGTAGTTTAAGAGTTTTTTGTAATGACTTCTGTAATGACTTGATACTAACAGGTTAAAAAGCATTCTTATAAATTACATTTTATTTTTAAATAATTAAATTGAGATTTCTCAAATCATTCACACTTATACCATATTGGTAGTAGTTCAGTGACATGTCGTTGGGACAGCATGCAGTTTATTGAGGCTCAGATTAAATCATTATGATGAATTCCACTTCACAAAAGAATGGTGAAGTGCAAGGAGACGTGTTTGTGACCATAGGTTGAATTAAACAATAGGCTGCTGATGACTCTACAGTGATTTATTGGCAATAAATAATTACATTGATTGACCTTATAAAGGATGGTTAAATGTCATTGTCTTCTGTTAAAAGCTAACCCTTGTAATGACTTCTAACTAAAGCCGAATTATTATTATTAATTTTTTAATTAAATTTAAATTAAAAAAATTAACATTGAGGATTTCTCAATCATTTCACGACGATACCACATTGGTAGTAGTCAGTGACATGTTCAGAGTTTTGAAAACACTGGATGGGAGACCAAATGGATAGCTGTAGAAACTCCAGTAGGAGGCTGCCCAGACTTTTTGATGTATGTATATAACGTTGAAGATCTGCATTGTTCAAAGGATACAAATTTCAACATTTGCTCTTACACTGAAAATACAAGGCTGACTGAGCTTCTGCTCTCTCTCTCTCTCTCTCTCCCAGCCCCCCCCCCCCCCCCGTGCCTCCCCCCCCCCCCCCCCCCCCCCCCCGAGCTTTGGCGGGGCGGCTATGCGTTCCCCCCACTGTCCCGGGCCTGCCGAGCGGCCAGGCCAGAAGGAGAGCAGGTGCCGACGCCACACACCCCCCCCCCCCCACCCTGCCCGGACGGGCCGCCAATGACCCCCCCCCCCCCCCCCCCCCCCCCCCCCCCCCCCCCCCCCCCCACCCCCCTTACAGCTGTTTGACAGAAGCTGTCTGGTGGGGTCCTGATGAGTGCTGTAGCGCATTTACTCTAGTGGAGGGCAACTGGCCTGGGAACGGAAGAAGAACTCTGTGGTTTAAGCAACAGTGGGGCCAATTTGGAACCTCGTAGTCCAAAGGTTGAGTTGGGATGGTTTAAGATCTAGTAAGGCTGGAGGAATTGGGTCGAATTTGGAAACCACGTTTGACTGCAGTTTCCATTACAGCCCAGTACAATGAGCATGTCCTCCTATGACTCCTCCACCATCTCCACTGCTCTCAACAAGGGGCTCAAATTGTATCAATTGGTGCATACATGTAGATGTAATTAACCTATGCAGTTAATCATTATTGCATGGATTGGGTTGGGCCATAAGTTCCTGGACAGTTGTATATTTTCTCACTGTTTTTTCCTCATTGTTTACAGAAGCGAGGAGGGCTGGAGGAAGGATGGTTTTGGGAGAAGAACTGAAGAAGATTGAGATGCAACCTGGAACACTCTTGGGAACAACACTCCTACCGTCTGGGGCATGACCATTTGTGACATGGTAAAAGAAGAATCAACCTTGCTGAGGCAGTGCTTGACATGGATGAAATGGGTTGCGGCGCTGATTCTAGGTGCCTGTACATGTTATATTTTATATCACAGGAACCCTGCAGGACTCCTGTCCAAGTCTGAGCTTCTGTCAAAGTTCTGTTCGTGCCTGAACATTTTACTGTGGAGCAGGAGGTACTTCTTCAGCAAGCTCTTTCCCATACTGTGTGTGTGCTGTAGCTGGATCTTTTTGTTGTGCATAGGCCATAAATTTGCTGAAGCACATACAGTATGAAATATTTCACAGGCAAGTGTCAGCGTGACAATGAAAGAGGAATGTGTTCAGACTCGCAGTGTTAGGTTTCTTCAACTATCAGCAGGAATGGAATAGTATCCTGAGAAGGGAATTGAAATTTTACTCATAGTACTTTTAAAGATTGCACACATGATTTATTGCTAGGTGCACAACTTTTGAAACAGTTAGATTTCCCATTCAGATGGTAAATTAACAACACACTGGCCGGGAAAGACATTACTTTTCAACTGATTCTGAACTCTTCTCTCCTAGACCAACGAAGAGTTTTGGGCAGGCTTCATGAACGGCTACAAGCCAGACAACTGAGAGGACAGTGCAAGGACTCTCTGTCATGAACCCAATTACCTGCAGCCGCCTGAGCTGTGGACTGGAGAGAGAAGGCCTATATCGGTCACTCCATCAAGAAAACGCAGGTGAGACTGGTGATCACTCATGGTTCATGACTCATCCACACACTGCTGTGTCACTAAATAAGGTTTTACTTCCAGAGAAACTGTCTGGTTGTTTTGCGTGCCTGTTTACCGTGCTTTTACCATGATTGTAATTTACAGTAATACAGAAGTGGCAAATTGCAAAGATATATTTTGTATTTATTTATTACTGGTGTAATATGCCCACATGTCTAGTGGTGTTCTGACATGAAAAAGTAACAAGATGTTTACCATCTTCCCCACAGGGACGCATGTGGTCTTGCTGGGCGTTTCAGTTTCCACCGGGCCACAAGAGGGCCAAGGAATTCAGGAAGAACTGGCAATCTGGTGTGCTCTGAGTGAGACAGAACCTGATGGACTGCTCCAAACTCCAGGGCAACGAGGGGCTTAATGGAGGCTCCATGAACCTGGCCTTCCAGTATGTGAAGGAACACGTTTGGTGGCCTGGACACAGAGGCGTCCTACCCCTAATGTGGGAAGGTAAGGCCTGTGTTCTGTTAGTCTGAATTCAAAATGTAATGGCTGTATGAAGATGCATTTATTAAAGTAAGGCCCTGTTCTTTTAGCTGGTCGCAAGATCATGCATTTCGCTGTAGAACTAGGAATGACTTACAATCTCAAACTTTGAAAAATAAGTTGCGTTCCACTTCCATTACAGTGGATTTGTCTCCCGCAAGAATGACTGACTTGTTTGAATATTTGGAATATGTGTTTTTACTAATAATGGCCCATTGTTCTTCTCTGTATCAGGATGATGATGTTTGCCACTACGGACCAGAGTTTCAATGCTTGTCAATGAAACCGGCTTCGTGATATCCCAGTGGCAAGGAGCACGCTCCTATAGTCTGTGGCGTCTGTCCCGG
>NC_036842.1:6482612-6492832 GCF_002910315.2 Salvelinus sp. IW2-2015 | reverse complement strand
GAAAGCTTTTTGTTTTTGTGTTTTACAATAATCTACATTAGTGTAGTAAAGGTGAGGTCAGAGATAATAAGCCTATCAATTGTCATACATCTTAGATTGGGCCTATTGCTCAACGACAGAGACAGCCCTGCCCCAAGCCTACCCCACTTAATGTAGCCAATCAAGTTCAAAAAGAGTAAGTTGAATCAGCAGTCGAAACTCGGATCGGAGAGTGGAATGAATAACAAAAGCAAGACAAGTGCATGCCAACAAAAACAGGCTTCACAGAAATGCAGAGGAACATTTACAGGTGTCTGTGCTCAAGCGCATACTTTGACATACAACCCACAACTCAAAACGCGGTTCACCAGAATGAATGAAATCGCAACCGCTTTTCTTTGTTTGAAGCCGTCAAGAACTGTTGCCGTAAATATGATAATCTGTTTGCATCTGCCAGTTTAATGGGCTGCCCAGTATCCAGAGGACTTGTACCAAGAGCTTCCTATACAGTTATTACTTTCCGTAACGTGTTGAGGCTGGAAATTAAGGAGAATAAGAGATGCTCAATTAAAGATCTTGCAGAACTGCTGTATTTGAAGCACCAATCCCTTCTTCCCAGTTTCCCTGATGTTTGCTACTGCAATCCAGCTGTTTTTAACCATCCCTGCAACTGTCACTTCGCAGAGAGATCTGTTTTCTAAAACTAAAACTCATAAAAACTACATCAGAACGTCTTCAGGAAAGTGACTTTCTGGGTTGTCAATAGTCAGTACAGAAAACAATTGGGCCCGCAACCTGGACATACAAACGCTGTGGGGAAAAGGTGATCACATTGTCCGTGCTGTCAACGCCATCATTACTTTCTGCTGCAATCAAAACAACTGAAACTCGATCTGGGGAAATCTCAGGACTTCAGTGAGTTCAAGAGAACTGGGAACTCTGGAAAAAATATTAGCTCAGACTGAGAAAAAACGTTTTTGAACGGTCATCTTAACTCGAATTCCAAAACGTCGGAAACTAGGCCCCTTTCTAGAGCTCCGACTTGAAGTCACTGACGTCATTATTCAAACCGTTTTTTTTCCCCGAGTTTCCCAGTTGTTTGAAAGCACCATAAATCCAGAACAATGTGCCAGACTTTATGACAAAGTTTCATGACAAAATTTGCCCACAAGAAGGACGCTGTGCCACCTTCCCTGTTCAAGTGGAGTACCGCACAACAAGGTGAGTCCAAAAATGTTTTGTATGCTTGCTGCGTTACATTATATGTACATATTCCAGGGAGATATGGCAATACTGGAGCTAAGAAAGTAATAACTAAGTGGTATGTTGTGTTAGTAAGTCTGTATAGCCATGTGTGCCTCACCTAATATATTTGGTCCCTTTCCCCCTCATAACTTAAGCTCTACTGTTTTGACTGGTCCGTGCACATGTACCCTATAGGCCTGTTTAGAAGAAATGTTATCATTGAATATCTGTAAAGAATATTGTCTGCTTTATATGCCCCTTTTATTTATCCTATGGTTCTGACTTGGGTGTCAGGGAGAACACGGTAAAGAACGGCCCATGTCCGAATTCTGTGGCTGAACATTTCAAAAGTGCGAAGCAAATAGTTATATTGACAACGTTCGTCTAGCTTCCCTCATTAATGCTATTAATCAAAAATACGGATTGCTTCTTATCTGCTGTTCGTTCCCTATGCACATAGTTTGACATCTCCATTGTCCGTAGGTAGAAACTACATTTGTTTAATTAAACAAGTCAGGCCATATAAGGCTATGTTTCTTTAAAAAGGCAAGTAAATGAGGCTGAATTTACTGTTTCGCTGCCAGAAAAGGTTTTCCGCTGATAGCCAAGGTGTACGCAGTGTAAGGTGTTGGGACTGCGTTGACTTCCGCTGTTGGATAGCTTTTGTAGGCCCTAGCAGTTTGTGGGCATCGTTTCTCACCGCTAATAGTGCAAGTAATGTATTGTTTAGCTGTTGTGTTGTGTATGGCTTTGCTGGCCATGCATCACTTGTTTTATTTTTAACATTTTTCCCCTTCACCAGATTTACATTACTAAAATGCCCCAGTGGGGGTCTACACTGTGTATAATGCAACAATCCCTAGTAAAAGTTAAGCGTTTTTAGGTGGACGACTATTATTTGGCATAATAGGACTGTTTTTTTGCACCACATTGTCTATCCAATTCCGTTACAGAGCGGCGAAGTACTTGGCTATATTCATGAAGCTCAGAGTAGGCTATAACAGGACAGTTGTATTTTTTATTTTATTTTCCCCTTATTTAACCAGGTAGGCTAGTTGAGAAACAAGTTCTCATTTACAACTGCGACCTGGGCAAGATAAAGCAAAGCAGTTCGACACATACAGTTACAACATGGAATAAACAAAAATACAGTCAATAATACAGTATATATACTGTATATTTAAAAAAAAAAAAATCAATTGGTTGCCTGATTAGATTGCTGTTTTGAAAATTCATTTTATAATCGCAATGAGTGATTTTCCACTTTAAATTAGGTTACTGAACAAGAATTACATTATTGCCGCCAGCTCTCCCAGAAACACCTGTGTTTTAGCTTGTGAAATGTTAAGCAAGAAGAAGGAGAAAGGCAAAAGAAAATAATGACCAAATAGGCTTAACATAAACGTTTATCCATTTAATAATTTTTTTGCTGAAAATGTGGCCTCAAAACCACCTGCCCTGAATGATGGATCGCCACTGCATGTGGGCACACTGGTGGATCAACATTGTTTCCACGGTCATTTCAATGAATTACATTGACCCAAAGTGGAATAGTGTAATTGAGTCTGTGCTAGTGGGTTACAATCGATACGCTATGTCATATAGTACTTTCAAATTACCACCATCAAAAAGCCTAACAATAAGGAAAAATTAATTAGCTTGAAGATAAATTAAGCCACGTCTTAATGTTGACTCAGATTGGTTTTTGTCTGGCTAGAATGCGTACACAACAGAGCACCACAGTATGAGTCATAATACCATAAAACCTAGCGGTCAAACAGGAAATGGTTCCAAGTTTTTCCACCATTAATTTTCCCATAGGGGATTTTAGAAACACCTGAATAAGGACTGTGTTTCAAGTAGGCTTATATAGCGGGACGTTTTTGATAACCTTGTAAATCTCTCTCGGACAAGGGGACTTTTATCAATATATAGTCGTATTTACTCTCATAGGTATGGGCAGACAAGCTACGGACAACGACACAATTGCATTTTATCCATGGCTAATTTGAATGCCACAAAACACTGTGATGAGATCCTGAGGCCCATTGTGAGGCCATTTTTTAAGGTATCTGTGACCAACAGGTGCATATCTGTATTCCTAGTCATGTGAAATCCATAGATTAGGGCCTAATTTATTTATTTCAATTGACTGATTTCCTCATATGACCTGTTATTCAGTAAAATCAATGAAATTGTTGAATGTGCATTTACATTTTTGTTCAGTATAATTAAATCCAACTTGAAAGACTCCTGATATCCGAAGTCCTTGCTGATTCTCTCTATTAAATTAAAGCGAATAAGCTAGCGTTAGCACTCAGCATCCTTAAGCTATTGGGTGTCAGTCAGAGTTATTTAACAGTATATTAGTGAATGAGCAAGCTAATGACGTTGAATGTCATAATATTAGGAAGTGTTTATTTCCAACTAGTGTATTTGATGGGTTTCGTTTTTGTAGCTAGCTTGGCTGGCTAGCCACATTGGTAACTACTGGCTGGCTAGCTAGCTATGACCCAAGAGATGACAGAACGTTTGCTGACTGAAGCACATATCGTCTGACAGTGACACAGGGACCCCTTGTTGACTGAAGCGGAACTTCAGTAAACATAATTTTACCTCTTTTTAAAATTAGCAATGTTGAGGTGGTAGAACTGACAAAATTAAATGAATCATAGAGTCTGTGAACCTATTCCATTCTACACGTTAAATCAAATCAAATGTTATTTGTCACATACACATGGTTAGCAGATGTTAATGCGAGTGTAGCGAAATGCTTGTGCTTCTAGTTCCGACAATGCAGTAATAACCAACGAGTAAATCTAACCTATACAATTTCACAACAACTACCTTATACACACAAGTGTAAGGAATGAAAGAATATGTACATAAAAATATATGAATGAGCGATGGTACAGAGGCATAGCAAGATGCAGAGATGGTATCGAGTTACAGTATATACATATGAGATGAGTAAATGTAGGTATGTAAACATATAAAAGTGGCATAGTTTAAAGTGGCTAGTGATGCATTTTTATATACATTTTTACATATTAAAGTGGCTGGAGTTGAGTCAGTATGTTGGCAGCAGCCACTCAATGTTAGTGGTGGCTGTTTAACAATCTGATGGCCTTGAGATAGAAGCTGATTTTCCAGTCTCGGTCCCTTTGATGCATTTGACGTGAACCTCGCCTTCTGGATGATAGCGGGTGAACAGCAGTGGCTCGGTGGTTGTTGTCCTGATGATCTTTATGGCTTCTGTGACTCGGGTGGTGTAGGTGTCCTGGAGGGCAGGTAGTTTGCCCCGGTGATACGTTGTGCAGACCTCACTACCTCTGGAGAGCCTTACGGTTGTGGGCGGAGCAGTTGCCGTACCAGGCGGTGATACATCCCAACAGATGCTCTCGATTGTGCATCTGTAAAAGTTTGTGAGTGCTTTTGGTGACAAGCCAAATTTCTTCAGCCTCCTGAGGTTGAAGAGGCATTGCTGCGCCTTCACCACACTGTCTGTGTGGGTGGACCAAACCTTAATTGGTATTGGCGTGTCTACAAAAACACTACAGGGAAATCAATGAATGGATGGGTATTGAATAACTAATGAGGTTTGTTTAAGATTTCCTAGTATTGATCGATCATACTAAGARGTATGYTTTGATAACAATGCAGTAATGTATCCGTGTAACTTCAAACTTTTGCTGACACTGATTACAATCTAACAGAAACAGATGCACTTACTCCACCTGTCAGACATKAAGTGTACTGCAGGTAATGTAACAGTCATGACCATAGAGTTGAATACAGAGTTGAAAACAGTGCATTTGGAAAGTATTCAGACCCCTTAACTTTTTCCACATTTTGTTACGTTACAGCCTTATTCTAAAATTGATTAAATCGTATTTTTCCCTCATCAATCTACACACAATGCCCGATAATGACAAAGCAAAAACAGCTTTAGAGAAATGTTTGTAAATGCATTACAAATAAAAAACTGAAATATGACATTTACATAAGTATTCAGACCATTTACTCAGTACTTTGTAGAAGCCTCTATAGCAGTGATTCCAGCCTGGAGCATTCAAACGTTCATAGATGACCAGCAGGGTCAAATAATAATCACAGCGGTTGTACAGGGTGCAACAGGTCAGTACATCAGGAGTAAATGTCAGTTGGCTTTTCATAGCCGAACATTCAGAGATCGAAAGGTCGATACACTTATTTTTCAGCTTCTCCTCTTCTTTCCCACTAGAGAGCGACTTCTAACGGTTAGTCAGCTCAGAAGTAGATCCCAGGCCAACCATGAACAGAAACACTGTACATTCACACACTAATTGCAAGTTTAGCCTACTCTGACAAATGAAAGAGAACTAAAGGCAGGTAAACTTGTGTGTGGTAGAAAACCCTATGTTAACTTTACACTTCTCTCTGTCAGTTTCAACTAAATGGACTCTAGGGTGTGTAACATAAAAACACAGGGATAATATTGCTCTAAATAAAATCAAACTTTATTGGTTGTGTAGACAGATTTGCAGGTGTTCTAGCAGGTGGCGCGAAAGGCTTATGTTACTAGCTCCCGCAGTGCAGTATAATGTCGAGCAAATACAATACACAAATAAATACAGAAATACAGAACAAGTCCAATTAACAATCCAGAATAGATATACGCATTAGCATGAGCATGTGTCAGAATCCAGAGTATAAATATGTGGTGTGCATGAACAGTACATTATGGAAGAAAAGAGTATGTACAGTAGTAGCTATATTAGGATGAGCTATGTCGAAAATACAGTATATACAGTACAAGTCAAAAGTTTGGAAACACCTACTCAAAGGAGGCCGAGTTTCACAGCTTCTCTCTGCCAGCCCAGTCTTTCCAAATTAACACGAGCTGAAACATACTGCTCAATACACACACGAAGGGGACTAAAACACACGACCATGAACTCCCACCACCAACGGACCAAGCAGCGTGGTAAAAAGGAGGAATGGACATGGGAGGACATCCTGGACGGCAAGGGATCGTTTTCGTCTTTTGAGCTTCTAGTCATGAAATCTATGCAGCCTACTCAATCACTTTTTATAGCTACTGTTTATAGGCCTCCTGGGCCATATACAGCATTCCTCTCTGAGTTCCCTGAATTCCTATCAGACCTTGTAGTCATAGCAGATCATATTTTAATTTTTGGTGATTTTAATATTCATATGGAGAAGTCCACAGACCCACTCCAAAAGTCTTTCGGAGCCATCCTCGACTCAGTGGGTTTTGTCCAACATGTCTCTGGACCTACTCACTGCCACAGTCATACTCTGGACCTAGTTTTGTCCCATGGAATAAATGTTGTTGATCTTAATGTTTTTCCTCATAATCCTGGACTGTCNCTAGTTGGAAATAAACACTTTCCTAATATTATGACATATCAACGTCATTAGCTTGCTCATTCACTAAATATACTGTTAAATAACTCTGACTGACACCCAATAGCTTAAGGATGCTGAGTGCTAACGCTAGCTTATTAGCTTTAATTTAATAGAGAGAATCAGCAAGGACTTCGGATATCAGGAGTCTTTCAAGTTGGATTTAATTATACTGAACAAAAATGTAAATGCAACATTCAACAATTTCATTGATTTTACTGAATAACAGTTCATATGAGGAAATCAGTCAATTGAAATAAATAAATTAGGCCCTAATCTATGGATTTCACATGACTAGGAATACAGATATGCACCTGTTGGTCACAGATACCTTAAAAAATGGGCCTCACAATGGGCCTCAGGATCTCATCACAGTGTTTTTGTGCATTCAAATTGCCATGGATAAAATGCAATTGTGTTCGTTGTCCGTAGCTTGTCTGCCCATACCATGAGAGTAAATACAGACTAATATATTGATAAAAGTCCCCTTGTCCGAGAGAGATTTACAAGGTTATCAAAACGTCCCGCTATATAAGCCTACATGAAACACAGTCCTTATTTSAGGTGTTTCTAAAATCCCCTATGGGAAAATTAATGGTGGAAAAACKATTGGAACCATTTCCCTGTTTGACCGCTAGGTTTTATGGGTATTATGACTCATACTGTGGTGCTCTGTTTGTGTACGCTATTAGCCAGACAAAACCATCTGAGTTCAACATTAAAGAGTGGCTTAATTTATCTTCAAGCTAATTAAATTTTTCCTTATTGTTAGGCTATTTGATGTGTAATTTGAAAGTACTATATGACATAGGCCTATCGATTGTAACCCACCTAGCACAGACGTCAATTCACTATTCCACTTTGGGTCAATGTAATTTCATTGAAATGACGTGGAAACAATGTTGATTCCACCAGTGTGTGCCCAATGCAGTGGCGATCCATCATTCAGGGCAGGTGGGTTTTGAGGCCCACATTTTCAGCAAAAAAATTATTAAATGGATAAACGTTTAATGTTAAGCCTATTTGGTCATTATTTTCTTTTGCCTTTCTCCTTTCTTCTTGCTTAACATTTCACAAAGCTAAACACAGGTGTTTCTGGCGAGCTGGCGGCAATAATGTAATTACTTGTTCAGTAACCTAATTAAAGTTGGAAAATCAATCATTGCAGATTATAAAATGAATTTTCAAAAAACAGCAATCTAATCAGCAACCAATTGATWTTTTTTTTWAAATATACAGTATATATACTGTATTATTGACTGTATTTTTGTTTATTCCATGTGTAACTGTATGTGTCGAACTGCTTTGCTTTATCTTGCCCAGGTCGCAGTTGTAAATGAGAACTTGTTCTCAACTAGCCTACCTGGTTAAATAAAGGGGAAAATAAAATAAAAAATACAACTGTCCTGTATAGCCTACCTGAGCTTACATGATATGAGCCGTCTTCGCGCTCTGTAACGAGMTTGGATAGACAATTGTGGTGCAAAAAAACAGTCTATTATTGCCAAATAATAGTCAGTCCACCCTCAAAACGCTAACTTACTAGGGATTGTTGCATTATACACAGTGTAGACCCCCACTGGGGCATTTTAGTATGTAAATCTTGGTGAAGAAAAATGTTAAAATAAACAAGTGATGCATGCCAGCAAAGCCACTACACAACACAACAGCTAAACAATACATTACTTGCACTATTAGGCGGTGAGAAACGATGCCCACAAACTGCTAGGGCCTACAAAAGCTATCCAAACAGCGGAAGTCAACGCAGTCCCACACCTTATCACTGCTACACTGGCTATCAGCGGAAACCTTTTCTGGCAGCGAAACAGTAAATTCAGCTCATTTAACTGGCCTTTTTAAAGAAACATAGCCTTATATGGCTGACTTGTGTTAATTAAACAAATGTAGTTTCTACTACGGACAAGAGATGTCAAACTATGGCATAAGGGAACGAACGAGCAGATAAGAAGCCATCCGTATTTTTTGATTAAGCATTAATGAGGCAAGCTAGGGACGAACGTTGTCAATATAACTATTTTGTTCGCACTTTTGAAATGTTCAGCCACAGAATTCGGACATGGGCCGTTCTTTACCGTGTTCTCCCTGTACACCAAGTCAGAACCATAGGACTAAATAAAAGGGCATATAAAGCAGCAATATTCTCTTACATATTCAATGATAACATTCTCTAAAACAGGCTATAGGCTACATTGCACGGACCAAGTCAAAACAGTAGGCTAAGTTATGAAGGGGGAAAGGGACCAAAATATTAGGGTGAGGCCACATGGGCTATACAGACTTACTAAACAACAACATACACTTAGTATTACTTTCTTAGCTCCAGTTAGCCATATCTCCCTGGAATATTACATATAATGTAAACGCAGCAGCATACAAAACATTTTTTGGATCAACCTTGTTGTGCGGTACTCCACTTGACAGGAAGGTGGCACAGCGTCCTTCTGTGGGCAAATTTTGTCAATGAACTTTGTCATAAAGTTGGCATTGTTCTGGATTTATGGTGCTTTCAAACAACTGGGAAACTCGGGAAAAAAACACGGTTGAATAATGACGTCAGTGAATTCAAGTCGGAGCTCTAGAAAGCGGGCCTGAGTTTCCGACTTTTTGGAATTCCGAGTTTAAGATGACCGTTCAAAAACGTTTTTCTCAGTCTGAGCTAAATTTTTTCCAGAGTTCCCAGTTCTCTTGAACTCCTGAAGTCCTGAGATTTCTCCCAGATCGAGTTTCCAGTTGTTTTGATTGCAGCAGAAGTAATGATGGCTTGACAGCACGGACAATTGATCACCTTTTCCCCCACACGCTTGTATGTCCAGGTTGCGGGCCCAATTGTTTTCTGTACTGATATTGACAACCCAGAAAGTCTCTTCCTGAGACGATCGTTCTGATGTGTTCTTTATGAGTTTTAGTTTAGAAAACGATCTCCTCTGCAGAAGTGACACGATACATGCAGGGATGGTTAAAAACAGCTGGATTGCAGTAGCAAACATCAGGGAAACTGGGAAGAAGGGATTGGTGCTTCAAATACAGCAGTTCTGCAAGATCTTTAATTGAGCATCTCGTATTCTCCTTAATTTCCAGCCTCAACACGTTACGGAAAGGTAATAACTGTATAGGAAGCTCTTGGTACAAGTCCTCTGGATACTGGGAGCCATAAACTGGCAAATGCAAACAGATATCATTTTAGCGGACAACAGTTCTTGACGGCTCAAACAAAGAAAGCGGTTTCGGATTTCATTCATTCTGGTGAACCGGCGTTGAGTTGTGTGGTTGTATGTCAAGTATGCGTTGAGCACAGACACTGTAAAATGTCCTCTGCATTCTGAAGCCTGTTTTTGTGGATCACTTGTCTGCCTTTTGTTTATCCATCCACTCTCCGTATCCGAGTTCGACGTGCTGATTCAACTTACTTTTTTGAACTTGATTGCTAATTACGTGGTAGGCTGGGGAGGCTGTCTCTGTCGTTGAGCAATAGGCCAATTAGAAGATGTATGACAATATAGGGCTTATTATCTCTGACACTCACCTACCTAACAATGTAGATTATTGTAAACACAAAACAAGCTTTC
>NC_036842.1:6466209-6482310 GCF_002910315.2 Salvelinus sp. IW2-2015 | reverse complement strand
CGTGCAGGTACCGAAGAGCCCTCACTGCTGCTCGATCATCCTACTTTTTCCAACTTAATTGAGGAAAATAAGACAATCCAAAATTTCTTTTGATACTGTTGCAAAGCTAACTAAAAAGCAGCATTCCCCAAGGAGAGGATGGCTTTCCTTCAGCAGTAATAAATTCATGAACTTCTTTGAGGAAAAAATCATGATCATTAGAAAGCAAATTTACGGACTCCTCTTTAAATCTGCATATTCCTCCAGGGCTTAGCTGTCGCTGGATCTGCACAGCTCTGCCAGGGCCTGGGATCGGAGAGACACTTAAGTGTTTTAGTACTATATCTTCTTTGACACAATGATGAAAATAATCATGGCCTCTAAACCTTCAAGCTGCATACTGGATCCTATTCTACTAAAACTTCTCTCTCTTTTGACGAACATATCAAGACTGTTTCAAGGACAGCTTTTTTCCATCTACGTAACATTGCAAAAATCAGAAATTGTTCTGTCCAAAAATGATGCAGAAAAATTTATCCATGCATTTGTTACTTCTAGGTTAGACTACTGCAATGCTCTACTTTCTCGGCTACCCGGATTAAAGCACTAAATAAACTTCAGTTAGTGCTAAATACGGCTGCTAGAATCCTGGACTAGAACCAAGAAATTTGATCATATTATCTCCAGTGCTAGTCCCTACCACTGGCTTCCTGTTAAGGCAAGGGCTGATTTCAAGCGTTTTACTGTTTAACCTATAAAGCGTTACATGGGCTTGCTCCTACCTATCTTTCCGAGTTGGTCCTGCCGTACATACCTATACGTACGCTACGGTCACAAGACGCAGGCCTCCTAATTGTCCTAGAATTTCTAAGCAAACAGCGGGAGGCAGGGCTTTCTCCTATAGATCTCCCTTTTTATGGAACGGTCTGCCTACCCATGTGAGAGACGCAGACTCGGTCTCAACCTTTAAGTCTTTATGAAGACTTATCTCTTCAGTAGGTCATATGATTGAGTGTAGTCTGGCCAGGAGTGTGAAAGGTGAACGGAAAGGCTCTGGAGCAACGAACCGCCCTTGCTGTCTCTGCCTGGCGGTTCCCCTCCTCTCCACTGGGATTCTCTGCCTCTAACCCTATTACAGGGGCTGAGTCACTGGCTTACTGGTGCTCTTTCATGCCGTCCCTGGGAGGGGTGGCGTCACTTGAGTGGGTTGAGTTACTGACGTGATCTTCCTGTCTGGGTTGGCGCCCCCTTGGTTTGTGCTGTGGTGGAGATCTTTGTGGGCTATACTCGGCCTTGTCTCAGGATGTAAGTTGGTGGTTGAAGTTATCCCTCTAGTGGTGTGGGGGCTGTGCTTTGGCAAAGTGGGGGGGTTATATCCTTCCTGTTTGGCCCTGTCCGGGGGTTTCTTCTGATGGGGCCACAATGTCTCCTGACCCTCCTGTCTCAGCCTCCAGTATTTATGCTGCAGTAGTTTATGGGTCGGGGGCTAGGGTCAGTTGGTTATACCTGGAGTACTTCTCCTATCTTATCCAGTGTCCTGTGTGAATTTAAGTATGCTCTCTAATTCTCTCGTTCTCTCTTTCTTTCTCTCTCGGAGAACCTGAGCGCCTAGGACCATACGTCACGGCAAACCGGGGTATGATGACTCCTTGCTGTCCCCAGTCCGCCTGGCCTTGCTGCTATACCAGTTTTTCAGCTGTTCTGCGCTGCGGTTATGGAACCCTACCTGTCCAGACCTGCTGTTTTCAACTCTTGATGATCGGCTATGAAAAGCCAACTGATATTTATTCCTGATTATTATTTGACCATGCTTGTCATTTATGAACATTTTGAAAATCTTGGCTCTCTCTAATTCTCTCTTTCTTTCTCTCTCTCGGAGGACATGAGCCCTAGGACCATACGTCAGGACTACCAGGCATGATGACTCCTTGCTGTCCCCAGTCCACCTGGCCTTGCTGCTATTCCAGTTTCAACTGTTCTGCCTGCGGTTATGGAACCGCCACCTGTCCCAGACCTGCTATTTTCAACTCTTAATGATCGGCTATGAAAAGCCAACTGAAATGATTCATGATTATTATTTGACCATGTTGTCACTTATGAATATTTTGAACATCTTGGCATAGTTCTGTTATAATCTCCACCCGGCACAGCCAGAAGAGGACTGGCCACCCCTCATAGCCTGGTTCCTCTCT
Organism: Salvelinus sp. IW2-2015; assembly: GCF_002910315.2. Classification (NCBI taxonomy): domain Eukaryota; kingdom Metazoa; phylum Chordata; class Actinopteri; order Salmoniformes; family Salmonidae; genus Salvelinus; species Salvelinus sp. IW2-2015. The sequence continues at coordinate 6,480,139 of NC_036842.1, read as the reverse complement.
AGGTTTCTTCCTAGGTTTTGGCCTTTCTAGGGAGTTTTTCCTAGCCACCGTGCTTCTACACCTACATTGCTTGCTGTTTGGGGTTTTAGGCTGGGTTTCTGTACAGCACTTTGAGATATCAGCTGATGTACGAAGGGCTATATAAAATAAACTTGATTTGATTTGATCTGTAGACACTCCTCCGCCACACATTCATTTCTTAGATCTCCAGCAGAATTAATAGTGTGAATAACCTGCTATTCTCATGCTTCAGTTCAAGGTTCAAGAGGAAAGTGCATTAAAAGGTAAGTTCCATTTATGCACGCTTAACTCGTGTTGGAACCGGAAAGGACTTGCGAGTAGATTGTCGACGTGATTCATAATGATGATTGCTTGTCTAGCTTGCTAGCTAACATTTGAAAGTACGATGTTAACATGATCAGTCCAATCAAAGCTACGGTAGATACAACGTGATTTGACATAATTTTATCTGTGACCAATTACCTGATATGTGAAACGTATTTATGACAAAATAACATGCAAAACAGGCAACAATTGTATTATTTTTTTGTATTTTGTATTTTATTTAATTTTTAGCTAAACAGGTGGGGTGACGTGCCGTTACTGGTTAACTTTGGGATCGGTGTCCCGTCCACGGGACCGTTAAGCTAACGTAGGCTAATGTGATTAGCATGAGGTTGTAAGTAACAAGAGAAATTCCAAGGACATAGACATATCTGATATTGGCAGAAAGCTTACATTCTTGTTAATCTAACTGCACTGTTCACTTTACAGTAGCTATTACAGTGAAAGAATACCATGCTATTGTTTGAGGAGAGCGCACAATTTTGAAAATGAAAGATATTAATAAACAAATCAGGCACATTTGGGCAGTCTTGATACAAAATGTTGAACAGAAATGCAATGGTTCATTGGATCAGTCTAAAATTTTGCACATACATTGCTGCCATCTAGGGGCCAAAATCTAAATTTCACCTGGGCTGGAGTAATACATTATGGATTTTCTCTTGCATTTCAAAGACAATGGTACAATAAAAATACAAAAGAATGGTTGGTTTTTTCTTTGTATTATCTTTTACCAGATCTATTGTGTTATATTCTCCCATATTCTCCTGTTTCCTTTCAAATGGTACCAAGAATATGCATATCCTTGCTTCAGGGCCTGAGCTACAGGCAGTTCGATTTGGGTATGTCATTTTAGGTGAAAATTGAAAAAAGGGGGCGGATCCTTAAGAGTTAAGTCTGTTTCTCTTTCACCATTTCCTTATTTTAGAAAAAATTGTCTCTCTGGGTCTGTGCTTCTCTCTACTTTTTTCAATTTAGAGGCCTATTGCTACAGTATGAAAATGCATCGTCTTGCAGTTTTGTGTGCAAATGTTTTCACCACAGCTTTTAGGTCCAGGTTGCGGGCCCAATTGTTTTCTGTACTGASTATTGACAACCCAGAAAGTCTTTCCTGAGACGATGTGCTTCTGATGTAGTTCTTTATGAGTTTTAGTTTAGAAAACGATCTCTCTGCAGAAGTGACAGTTGCAGGGATGGTTAAAAACAGCTGGATTGCAGTAGCAACATCAGGGAAACTGGGAAGAAGGGATTGGTGCTTCAAATACAGCAGTTCTGCAAGATCTTTAATTGAGCATCTCKTATTCTCCTTAATTTCCAGCCTCAACACGTTACGGAAAGGTAATAACTGTATAGGAAGCTCTTGGTACAAGTCCTCTGGATACTGGGAAGCCAATAAACTGGCAAATGCAAACAGATTATCATAATAGACTGTATATCAACTGTACCTCAGGAATATATCCTGTGTCTACAACAGGTTGTAAACACAAACAGTAAGCACAAACGACATGTTATGTGCTAGAGAATGTAGTCTAGCTGGTCTCATCAAGTAAAGTTACAAATAAACGGAATGCTTAGCTCAAATAGAACTAACACACACTATCGCACCGACACACATAAAATCAAGTATAAAACAAAATAGTAGAATTTCATAATTTCCCAAAACAGTGTTTCTTTAAAACCCATGCAGCAGGTTTCTCTCGCACAGACTTTGTTAAGGCAGCACTGCAGTCGTCATGGCCCTTTTTTCAGAACGTTCGTCAAACATCTCAAAACTAAAACTCTGGGTCTAGTGTTCGAGAACTTACAGAACACTAGACCATGTGGTAAAGGCTGCCGTGGCGATGCCACAGTGGTTCTTCCTGTCTTTGGCCATGTAGATGTAGCCTTTGTCTCCCCATTCTCCGGTCCAGCTGAGGAAGACAAAACATGTTAGTCCCACAGTTCTGGTCAGCAGGAAATTATAGAGATTTACTGCTGCTTTAGAGAAATGTATGACTTAGACCATAGTATCAGACAACACCAACACTGTATTCAAATAAAGGCAATGTAGAGATGCATATTCCCCGATGAGGAAATAACCAATCCCGTAGTGGGACGTAACAAAAAACATCCTAGGAAGATACTATGTACTGTACCTGTTCTTGACAATCCAGAATTTATTGCCATCTACATCCTCTCCTTCAAAACCATATCCCACCACCAGAACTCCATGGTCGAGCTCCTCACTGCTGCACTTCTCCTCATAGTAGATCCCTACAGGGAGAGGACATAGTTAAATTAGTAGGCTAAGATGCTGGTTTACCTCAGTATGTAAAACACCTGATCTCAAACCCAATAGTTGGTTACTTAGCTAGTATCTAGTTAGCAAAACATAGAAATATTGGTCACAATTTACTTTCAAAGACAACACCATTTGATCACGGTGAACAGGACAGTAGACCAGTACAGATCACTGCTACTCAAAAATAGTAGGTAGGGAACTCAATCCTTGCAAATAATGTTACACATAATTTAAGTTGCACCACTAACTGCTATTCACCAGACTGGTAGAACTGGAAGGAGTGTGGGCTGGCATCGATGGCGACAGAGATGGGGCCGACAGACGCCACAGCACTCATCAGAGCGTGCTCCTTGCACTGGGGATATCCACGAAGCCGGTTTCATTGACAGCATTGAACTCTGGTCGTAGTGGCAAACATCATCATCCTGATTACCAGAGAAGAACAATGGCCATATTTAGTAAAAAACAACATATTCCAAATATTCAACAAGTCAGTCATTCTTGGAGACAAATCCACTGTAATGAAGTGGAAACGAACTTATTTTTCAAAGTTGAAGTTGTAAGTCATCCATTCTACAGCGAAATGCATGATCTGGACCAGGCTAAAAGAACAGGGCCTTACTTTTAATAAATGCATCTTCATACGCCATTACATTTGAATTCAGACTAACAGAACACAGGCCTTACCTTCCCACATAGGGGTAGGACGCCTCTGTGTCCAGGCCACCGTTGTCCTTCACATACTGGAAGGCCAGGTTCATGAGACCTCCATTACAGCCCTCGTTGCCCTGGAGTTTGGAGCAGTCCATCAGGTTCTGTTCACTCAGAGACACCAGATTGCCAGTCTTCCTGAATTCCTGGCCCTCTATGGGCCCCGGTGGAACTGAACGCCCAGCAAGACCCACATGCGCCCTGGGGGAAGATTGTAACATCTTTGTTACTTTTTCATGTCAGAAACACACTGACATGTGCATATTACACCAGTAATAAATAAATACAAAATATATCTTTGCAATTTGCCACCTTCTGTATACTGTAAATTACAATCATGGTAAACAGCACGGTAAACAGCACGCAAACAAACCAGACAGTTCTCTGGAAGTAAAACCTTATTTAGTGACACAGCAGTGTGTGGATGAGTCATGACTCATGAGTGATTCAGTCTCACCTGGTCTTGATGGAGTGACGTAGCCTTCTCTCTCAGTCCACAGCTTCAGGCCTGCAGGTAATTGGGTTCCATGAACAGAGAGTCCTTGCACTTCCTCTCAGTTGTCTGCTTGTAGCCGTTCATGAGCGCCCAAACTCTTCGTTGGTCTAGGAGAAGAAGTCAGAACACGTTGAAAAGTAATGTCTTTCCGGCCAGATGTGGTTTGTTAATTTACCTCTGAATGGGAAATCTAACTGTTTCAAAAGTTGTGCACCTAGCAATTAAATCATGTGTGCACTTTAAAAAACTATGAGATAAATTTCAATTCCCTTCTCAGGATAACTATTCCATTCCTGCTTGATAGTTGAAGAAACCTAACCTGCGAGTCTGAACACTTCCTGCTTTCATTGTCAACGCTGACACCTGTGCCTGTGAAATATTTCATACTGTATGTGCTTCAGCAAATCTATGGCATGACAACAAAAAGACCAGCTACAGCACACACACAGTATGGAAAGAGCTGCTGAGAATACCTCCTGCTCCACAGTAAAATGTTCAGCAACAGACTTGGACAGAAGCTCAGACTTGGACAGGAGTCCTGCAGGGTCTGGATTATAAAATATAACATACAGGCACCTAGAATCAGCGCCGCACCCATTTCATCCATGTCAAGCACTGCTCAGCAAGGTGATTCTTCTTTTACCATGTCACAAAGTGGTTCATGCCAGACGGTAGGATGTTTTCCCATAGAGTGTTCCAGGTTTGCATCTCAATCTTCTTCAGTTCTTCTCCAAACCATCCTCCTCCACCCTCCTCGCTCTGTAACAATGAGTGAAAACAGTGAGAAAATATACACTGCCAGAACTATGGGCACAATCCATGCAATAATGATATACTGCATTAGGTGTAATTTACATCTACATGTATGCACCAATTGATCAATTTGAGCCCCTGTTGAGAGCAGTGGAGATGGTGGGAGGAGTCATAGGAGGACAGCTCATTGTACTGGCTGTAATGGAACTGAGTCAAACGTGTTTCCAAATGCTGATACCATCAATAATTCCATTCCAGCCTTTACAATGAGCCATCCTCCTATAGTCATCCACCAGCCTCACTCATTTTGGGGCCGTTCCTATACGAGGTGTGCTCGTCACTTGCTAAACCCTCTCTTGCTCTTGCCAGCTTCCAAGTGCCAGTGCCTCCAACTGAGAGTAAAATAGGGCCGCATAACACAGCAATACAGAGCCAACCCCTGCCAAATACGTCATGGTCAAACAGCTGTGGAGAGAGAGAGAGAGAGAGAGCAGAGCTCAGTCAGCCTTGTATTTTCAGTGTAAGAGAAATGTTGAATTTGTATCCTTTGAACAATGCAGATCTTCAACGTTATATACATACATCAAAAAGTCTGGGCTCCTACTGGAAGTTTTCTACAGCTATCCATTTGGTCTCCCATCCAGTGTTTTAAACTTTGACATGTCACTGACTACTACAATGTGTATCGTCGTGAATGATTGAGAAATCTCAATGTATTTTTTAATTTAAAATTTAATTAAAAAATAATAATAATAATTCGCTTAGTTGAAGTCATTACAAAGGTAGCTTAACAGAGACAATGACATTTAACCATCCTTTATAAGTCATCAATGTAATATTTATGCAATTAATACTGTAAGTCATCAGCAGCTATTGTTTAATTCAACCTAGGGTCACAAACACGTCACTTGCACTTTCACCATTCTGTGAAGTGAATTCATCATAATGATTTAATTCTGCCTAATAAACTGCATGCTGTTCCAACGACATGTCACTGACTACTACCAATATGGTATCGTGTGAATGATTGAGAAATCTCAATTTAATTATTAAAAATAAATGTAATTTATAAAAATGTTTTAAATTCGCTGTTAGTATCAAGTCATTACAAAGTCATTACAAAAAACTTCTAAACTACCTTCCGCTCGACACAAGAAAACAAAAAATAAACATATGGAACTAGGAACTACACTACCGGTATTCCAAATTAAATAAATTGATAATCAATTATTTGATGATATCCAGAAATATCGAGGAAATGTTTGGTAACAGCCGGCAGAAAAAACAACATCAGAAACGGTAGACTAATGTTGTCTTTCTGTATCAATCAAATCAAAGAAAATGCCCCTGGTAAATGTCCATACCAAGACCTAACACCGTACAAACAACACATAACAGAAAGCCGTACTTACTTTTTGTCCCGTCAATTTGCAGTTGCAGGGTGATGATTTCTGCTGCTGTTGTTGTGTAGTCAGTGTACTAGACACGACACTTTATACAGCCAGCTATATGTCGTATAATGGGGGGGGGGGGGGGGCTGGCTTGTGATGGCTGAAAGGGGACCGTATATCACACTGCCGGCCCGCTGAAAGATAATTTAAAGATCTCATGTCCGCCCGGTGTAAATAGCCAGCATGTGATTCCTGCCACGTGACCGTTTCCATCAACTCCCATAAGATGAAACTCAAATTTGAGTAAACATCTCTCATGGAGTTTGTTAGATTACGGAGAAACAAAGGGTAAAAATAACATTGAACATTGAATCAGTTTCCCTTAAAAAAAACAATCATCTTCCGGTTACTTGTAACAGTTCTCTCATCATGTGCTGGGCCGAGGAGATGAGAGCATGGCACGCTGATGCTCATACAGCAATGCCAAAGAAATTACCAGAAAAAAATGCAAAACATGTTCATTAAACAGTAATGACATGAATTTGGAAGAAAGGTTACTTAATAAAGTCTAGTACCTGAAACTGAGTGGCCAACAACAAACGCCATACATTTTCCTGCTCTTGTGAAGCATACAGCAGCTTTCAGTTTTTGTTCAACCATGTCCTAATATAATAGATTCAAATAAATAGCCTGAAGTTGAGAGAATGAACAAATTAACCTACATTATCTAGTTCAAATTAGATATCTTGCATTCTTTATTGTTGGGTAACCTGCTGTGTAAGAAAGTTCTGATGGGCTTGTAAACAATTTATTTGTGTAAATAATCATTCCAATTTCATTTGAAAGGTGTCTTGCAAGCCTGTCAGTGTTTTTCTACCTCTTCTGCACATTCTCCTTTTGTTTTCTATTTAAACATTCATAATATTTTTTTGCATTTTTTTTTATGGCTTCAACAGATAACTTACAACACATTTATCAACTATTTAAAATATTAACCACTTGAATCAAAAACCCACAGAAAACACACTAATCAATACATGTTTCTAAAGAGTACCTATTGGTACATGTTCACTTTTGTCCTTCGTTCAAGCTAGGAAATACTGCCTGTCAACCAACTACAATCACACAGGAAAAAGGGGAGGGATTCTCTTCTTTGTGGCAGCTGCTGAATTCTATTGTGGTCTACTGATAGGGACACAACACCCACACAAACACCCAACAACCCAACACAAAACACACACACACACACACCAGCACCCAACCACCACACCACACCACACAGAGACACCCTGTAGATTATGTGGTTAGTAAAAGTATTCCTGATTGGTTATTGGCATGTCTACAAAAACACTACAGGGAAAATCAATGAATGGATGGGATGAATAATTCATGAGGTTTGTTTAAGATTTCCTAGTATTTGATCGATCATACTAAGAGGTTATTGCTTTGATAACAATTGCAGTATGTATCCGTGTAACTTCAAACTTTTGCTGACACTGGATTACAATCTAACAGAAACAGATGCACTTACTCACCGGTCAGACATGAAGTGTATTGCAGGTAATTGTAACAGTCATTGACCATAGAGTTGAATACATAATTGTGAAAACAGATGCATTTGGAAAGTATTTCAGAACCCCGTAACTTTTTCCACATTTTTGTTACGTACAGCCTTACTTCTAAAATTGATTAAATCGTATTTTCTCATCACATCACACACAATACCCCCATAATGACAAAGCGCAATGAAAAGCTTTCAAGAGAAAATGTTGTTAAATGTTTACAAATAAATAAATGAAAATCAATTAGCCTACATAAGTATCAGACATTTACAGTTACTTACTTCTGTGTAGAAGCCATTCTATAGCAGTGATTCCAGCCTGGAGCATTCAAACGTTCATAGATGACCAGCAGGTCAAATAATAATCACAGCGGTTGTACAGGGTGCAAAGGTCAGTACATTTCAGGAGTAAATTGTCAGTTGGCTTTTCATAGCCGAACATTCAGAGATCGAAAGGTCGATACACTTATTTTTTCAGCTTCTCCTCTTCTTTTCCCACTAGAGAGCGACTTCTAACGGTAGTCAGCTCAGGAAGTAGATCTCAGCCAAGCCATGAACAGAAAACATCGTCGTACATACAACACACTAATTGCAAAAGTTTTAGCCTCACTCTGACAAATGAAAGAGGAACTAAGCAGAGAAACTTTGTGTGTGTGGTAGTAAACCCCTATGATTAACTTACACCTTCTCCTCTGATCAATTCTCAACTAAATGGACTCTAAGGGTGTGTAACATAAAAACACAGGATAAATATTGCTCTAAATAAAAATCAAACTTTTATTGGTTGTGTAGACAGACTTTGGCAGGTGGTTCTAGCAGGTGCCCGCGAAAAGGCTTATGTTACTAGCTCCCGCAGTGCAAGTATAATGTCGAGCAAATACAATACACAGAAAAATACAGAAATACATGACAAGTCCAATTAACAATTCCGATAGAATACGCATTAGCATGAAGCATGGTGTCAGAATCGCAGAGGTATAAATAATGTGGTGTGCATGAACAGCTACATTATGGAAGAAAAGAGTATGTAACAGTAGTAGCATAATTAGGATGAGCGTATGTCGAAAATATACACAGGTATATACAGTACAATCAAAAGTTTTTGGAACACCTACTCAAAGGAGGCGAGTTTCCACAGCTTCTATCGGTCCGAGCCAGGTCGCTGTTGCAGAATTGAACACAGCTGAAACCATGACTGGAATGCGCTCAATACAACGAAGAGCGTCTCGGACAGTGGCGACGGTCGCGGGGACAACACACGACCATGACTGACGCACCACCACCAACGGACCAAGAGCGTGGTAAAGAAGGAGGAATGGACATTGGTGAAGGACATCCTGACGTGCAAAGCGGATCGTTTTCGTCTTTTGAGCTTCTAGTACATCGAAAATTCTATGCAGCCTAGCTCACAAATCCACTTTATAGCTATTCTTGTTTATTAGGCCGTCCGGTGTCAGTCAGCATACTGCTGAGGCAGCCATCCTCCTGAGTTCCTAATCCGAGACCTTGTAGTCCATAGCAGAGTCATATTTTTGAATTTTTTGAGTGATTTTAGATATTTCATATGGAGGAGGTCCAACAGACCCACTCCAAATCTTATTCGGAGCCATCCGTCTTGACTCAGGTGGGTTTTGTCCAAACATGTCTGCTCTGGACGGCTCACTTGCTGGCAAGATGACCAACTGGCATCACGATCAGCGGCGGCTGCATTTTCGTAGACGTCTTACACTAGGAGCCTGAGTGTTTTCCCATGTGAATAAGATGTATGATTGGATCTTAATGTTTTTCCTCATAATCTGGACTGTCGGACCACCATTTTATTTGAACGTTTGCAATTCGCAACAAAACTAATTCCTGCGTCAGACCCCTAGACCAAGGAGCAATCAAAAGTCCGTGCTATAAATTCTCAGACAACACAAAAATTCCTGTATGAGCCCTTCGCACGATTCCTTCTGACTACCCAGGACCGTCAGCAGGACAAAAATCATTAGACACGGCACCTAACTGAGGCAACTCAATTTAACCTTGGCGCAATACCCTACGATGCAGTTGACCCACTAAAAACGAAAAAACATTTGTCAGTATAGAAACTAGCTCGCTCTGCGCTTAATACAGAAATACCCGAGCTTATAAGGCAAGCGTTCCAGGAAATTGGAACGAAATGGCGCCAACAGCAAACTGGAAGTCTTCCGACTACTGGAAAGACAGTACGCTGACGTGAGTACCGAAGTAGCCCTCACTGCTGCTCGATCATCCTACTTTTCCAACTTAATTGAGGAAAATAAACAATCCAAAATTTCTTTTTTGATACTGTTGAAAGCTAACTAAAAAGCAGCATTCCCCAAGAGAGGATGGCTTTCACTTCAGCAGTAATAAATCATGAACTTCTTTGAGGAAAAAATCATGATCATTAGAAAGCAAAATTACGGACTCCTCTTTAAATTTGCATATTCCTCCAGGGCTTAGCTGTCGCTGGATCTGCACAGCTCTGCCAGGCCTGGGATCGGGAGAGACACTTAAAGTGTTTATTACTATACTCTCTTGACACAATGATGAAAAATAATCATGGCCTCTAAACCTTCAAGCTGCATACTGGATCCTATTCCTACAAAACTCTCTCTCTCTTTGACGAAAATATCAAGACTGGGTTCAAGGACAGCTTTTTTTCCATCTACTAACCATTGCAAAAATCAGTAAATTCTGTCAAAAATGATGCAGAAAAATTATCCATGCATTTGTTACTTCTAGGTTAGACTACTGCAATGCTACTTTCCGGCTTACCCGGATAAAGCACTAAATAAACTTCAGTTAGCTGCTATAATACGGCTGCTAGAATCCTGGACTAGAACCAAGAAATTTGATCATATTACTCCAGTGCTACTTCCCTCACACTGGCTTCCTGTTAAGGCAAGGGCTGATTTCAAGGTTTTACTGTTGTAACCTATAAAGCGTTACATGCTTGCTCCTACCTATCTTTCCGAGTTGGCCTGCCGTACATACCTATACGTACGCTACGGTCACAAGACGCAGGCCTCCTAATTGGCCCTAGAATTTCTAAGCAAACAGCGGGAGGCAGGGCTTCTCCTATAGATCTCCCTTTTTATGGAACGGTTCTGCCTACCCATGTGAGAGACGCAGACTCGGTCTCAACCTTTAAGTCTTTACTGAAGACTTATCTCTTCAGTAGGTCATATGATGAGTGTAGTCTGGCCAGGAGTGTGAAGGTGAACGGAAAGGCTCTGGAGCAACGAACCGCCCTTGCTGTCTCTGCCTGCCGGTTCCCCTCGCCCACTGGGATTCTCTGCCTCTAACCCTATTACAGGGGCTGAGTCACTGGCTTACTGTGCTCTTTCATGCCGTCCCTGGGAGGGGTGGCGTCACTTGAGTGGGTTGAGTTACTGATGTGATCTTCCTGTCTGTGTTGCGCCCCCCTTGGTTTGTGCTGTGGTGGAGATCTTTGTGGGCTATCTCGGCCTGTCTCAGGATGTAGTTGGTGGTTAGATAGTATCCCTCTAGTGGTGTGGGGGCTGTGCTATTGGGTGGGGGTTATATCCTTCCTGTTTGGCCCTGTCCGGGGGTTTCTTCTGATGGGGCCACAATGTCTCCTGACCCTCCTGTCTCAGCCTCCAGTATTTATGCTGCATAGTTTATTGTCGGGGGCTAGGGTCAGTTGGTATACCTGGAGTACTTCTCCTATCTACTCAGCCTTTGGAATTTAAGTATGCTCTCTAATTCTCTCGTTCTCTCTTCTTTCTCTCTCGGAGAACCTGAGCCTACCTATCGTCACGGCAAACCGGGTAGATGACTCCTTGCTCCCCCAGTCCGCCTGGCCTTGCTGCTATACAGTTTCAGCTTTCTGCCTCGCGTTATGAACCCCATACTGTCCCAGACCTGCGTGTTTCAACTCTTGATGATCGGGCTATGAAAAGCCAACTGAATTTTATCCTGATTATTATTTGACCATGCTGTCATTTATGAACATTTTGAAAATCTTGGCTCTCTCTAATTCTCTCTTTCTTTCTCTCTCTCGGAGGACATGAGCCCTAGGACCATACGTCAGGACTACCAGGCATTGATGACTCCTTGCTGTCCCCAGTCCACCTGGCCTTGCTGCTATTCCAGTTTCAACTGTTTCTGCCTGCGGTTATGAACCGCACCTGTCCCAGACCTGCTATTTTCAACTCTTAATGATCGGCTATGAAAAGCCAACTGAAAATGATTCATGATTATTTATTGACCATGCTGTGTCACTTATGAATATTTTGAACATCTTGGCATATATTTTAAATTCAGGCTGTAACACAACAAAATGTTTTTTAAAAACAAGGGTGTGAATACCTTCTGAAGGCACTGTAAGTCTTTGCCTATTGGATGTAGTCATTTACTCTGAATTATTCCGTAAAAGTATCATGTGTTGCATGTAGCCTACACTGTAATCGTTTGTGTCAATTGTTGTAATACATCCTGTTAGTTGAATTGAGTAAATGCAGTCCCCGTTTTACAGAGCCATTCTTTGATTGAATATAAGCTTATAAATTAGTGGAGTCATTGGTAAACCGATCTGTTGGTGTACATTTTATGTCATAGGGGTGTATTTTCTAAGCTGTTATGACTACTACTGTGAAGCACCATTTGATAATAGTATGCTTACTGTTTAAACTGTAACACGTCAGATTACTTTAAAATTGAGACTACAGTTGTGCTCATATTTGATATGTTGAAGTCTAACGGTAAATGTTATGTACACTATAAACATTAGATTACGCATAGGTACTTTACATCTTGGTCTAAGATCAACTAGATAAATTAAAGCTGGGACTATGGGTGCTATAGACAGCGCATAAACTTCTTAATATTCAGTTATCTTAGAACAAATGTAATTATAGCATCTGAGTGATAATGTGTAGACTCACAAGCTGGCTAGATTCACCAGTATACATTTATCATCTATAGCCGTTAGTCACATGATAATGGAGTCAGATTGATGAATGTAGTTTATTATTATTATTAAATACAATTTGAACTCATCTACATGTGTGTTAGAATGTTATACAACTCCTCTCACCACCCTGAGGCATATCAGTCTCTACGTCACTAGGCTCTTGTCTAGGCATTACCATTCAATGCCTTCACTCAAACACTAGCTGCAGATAAACAGAAGTGGAGGAAACAAACCCAGGTGTACCGTTCTCTTTTTGTCACTTTCAGAAACAAACTCAGTCATTTCAGAGCTCTAGTCTTCCTCAATGTCTTATCATTCAGTGGTTGTTGCTCTCAGCTCCACACAGAACGCTCCAGTTAAAGCAGTTACAAAATAGACTGTATATCAACTTGTACCTCAGGAATATATCCTGTGTCTACAACAGGTTGTAAAACAAACAGTAAGCACAAACGGACATGTTATGTGCTAGAGAATGTAGTCTAGCTGGTCTCATCATAAGTTACAAAATAAAACGGAATGCTTAGCTCAAATAGAACTATACAACACACTATCGCACCGACACACATAAAATCAAGTATAAAACAAAATAGGTGAATTTCATATTTCCCTAAAACAGTGTTTCTTTAAAACCATGCAGCAGGTTTCTCTCGCACAGACTTTGTTAAGGCAGCACTGCAGTCGTCATGGCCCTTTTTTCAGAACGTTCGTCAACATCTCTAAACTAAAACTCTGGGTCTAGTGTTCGAGAACTTTACAGAACACTAGCACAGTGGGTAAATGGCTGCCGTGGCGATGCCACAGTGGTTCTTCCTGTCTTTGGCCATGTAGATGTAGCCTTTGTCTCCCCATTTCTCGGTCCAGCTGAGGAAGAGACAAAACATGTTAGTCCACAGTTCTAGTCAGCAGGAAATTATAGAGATTTACTGCTGCTTTAGAGAAATGTTTGACTTGACATAGTATCAGGACAACACCAACACTGTATTCAAATAAAGGCAATGTAGAGATGCATATTCCCCGATGAGGAAATCAACCAATCCCGTAGTGGTGACGTAACAAAACATCCCTAGGAAGATACTATGTACTGTACCTGTTCTTGACAATCCAGAATTTATTGCCATCTACATCCTCTCCTTCAAAACCATATCCCACCACCAGAACTCCATGGTGAGCTCCTCACTGCTGCACTTCTCTCCATAGTAGACTCCCAGGGAGAGGACATAGTTAAATTAGTAGGCTAAGATGCTGGTTACCTCAGTATGTAAAACCACCTGATCTCAACCCAATAGTTGGTTACTTAGCTAGTATCTAGTTAGCAAAACATGAAATATTGGTCACAATTCTTTCAAAGACAACACCATTTGTACACGGTGACAGGACAGTAGACCAGTACAGATCACTGCTACTCAAAAATAGTAGGTAGGGAATCCAATCCTTGCAAATAATGTTACGC
>NC_036842.1:6456719-6460873 GCF_002910315.2 Salvelinus sp. IW2-2015 | reverse complement strand
TGCTCCTTGCCACTGGGGATATCCACGAAGCCGGTTTCATTGACAGCATTGAACTCTGGTCGGTAGTGGCAAACATCATCATCCTGAGTTACCAGAGAAGAACAATGGCCATTATTAGTAAAAAACAACATATTCCAAATATTCAAACAAGTCAGTCATTCTTGGAGACAAATCCCACTGTAATGAAGTGGAAACKAACTTATTTTTCAAAGTTGAAGWTGTAAGTCATTCCAGTTCTACAGCGAAATGCATGATCTGGGACCAGGCTAAAAGAACAGGGCCTTACTTTTAATAAATGCATCTTCATACGCCATTACATTTGAATTCAGACTAACAGAACACAGGGCCTTACCTTGCCCACATAGGGGTAGGACGCCTCTGTGTCCAGGCCACCGTTGTCCTTCACATACTGGAAKGCCAGGTTCATGAGACCTCCATTACAGCCCTCGTTGCCCTGGAGTTTGGAGCAGTCCATCAGGTTCTGTTCACTCAGAGACACCAGATTGCCAGTCTTCCTGAATTCCTGGCCCTCTATGGCCCCGGTGGAACTGAACGCCCAGCAAGACCCACATGCGCCCTGGGGGAAAGATTGTTAAACATCTTGTTACTTTTTCATGTCAGARCACACTGACATGTGCATATTACACCAGTAATAAATAAATAMAAAATATATCTTTGCAATTTGCCACCTTCTGTATACTGTAAATTACAATCATGGTAAACAGCACGGTAAACAGCACGCAAACAAGCCAGACAGTTCTCTGGAAGTAAAACCTTATTTAGTGACACAGCAGTGTGTGGATGAGTCATGACTCATGAGTGATTCAGGTCTCACCTGGTTCTTGATGGGAGTGACGTAGCCCTTCTCTCTCCAGTCCACAGCTTCAGGGGCCTGCAGGTAATTGGGTTCCATGAACAGAGAGTCCTTTACCATGTCACCAAAGTGGTTCATGCCCAGACGGTAGGAGTGTTTTCCCATAGAGTGTTCCAGGTTGTGCATCTCAATCTTCTTCAGGTTCTTCTCCCCAAACCATCCTCCTCCAGCCCTCCTCGCTCTGTAACAATGAGTGAAAAACAGTGAGAAATATACACTGTCCCAAACTATGGCACAATCCATGCAATTAATGATATACTGCATCAGGTGTAATTTACAGCTACAAGTATGCACCAATTGATAAATTTGAGCCCCTTGTTGAGAGCAGTGGAGGATGGTGGGAGGAGCATAGGAGGACAGGCTCATTGTACTGGTTGTAATGGAACGGAGTCAAACGTGGTTTCCAAATGCTTGATACCATTCCAATAATTCCATTCCAGCCTTTACAATGAGCCCATCCTCCTATAGCTCATCCCACCAGCCTCCACTCTTTGGGAACTACTGAGGGGTTCCTATGAGGATGTGCTCCTCCACTTGTGCTTAAAACCCACATCATGGTAGTTCTTGCTGTGCCAGTTCTTCCACAAGTGCCAGTGGCCCTCCAACTGAGAGTCAAACATAGGGGCCGCATACACAGCACTCATACAGAGCACCAAACACTGCCAAGTACAGGGACGTCATGGTAAACAGCTGTGGAGAGAGAGAGAGAGCAGAGCTCAGTCAGCCTTGTATTTTCAGTGTAAAAAATGTTGAATTTGTACCTTTGAAACAATGGCAGATCTTCAACGTTATATACAACATCAAAAAGTCTGGGCAGCACCTCCTACTGGAGAGTTGATCTACAGCTATCCATTTGGTCTCCCATCCAGTGTTTTAAAACTTTGACATGTCACTGACTACTACCAATGTGGTATCGTGTGAATGATTGAGAAATCTCAATGTAATTTTTAAAATTTTAATTTAATTTAAAAAATAATAATAATAATTCGCTGTTAGTATCAAGTCATTACAAAGTCATTACAAAAAAACTTCCAAACTACCTTTCGCTCGACACAAGAAAACAAAAATAAACATATGGAACTAGGATACTACACTACCGGTATTCCAAATTAAATAAATTGATATGAATTATTTTATGTGATATCCAGAAATATTCGAGAAATGTTTGGTAACAGCCGGCAGAAAAAGCAACATCAGAAACGGTAGACTAATGTTGTCTTTCTGTATCAATCAAATCAAAGAGCAAATGCCCCTGGTAAATGTCCATAACCCAAGACCTAACACTGTACAAACAACATAACAGAAAGCCGTACTTACTTTTGTCCCGTCATTTGCAGTTGCAGGGTGATGATTTCTGCTGCTGTTGTTTGTGTAGTCAGAGTACTAGACACGACACTTTATACAGCCAGCTATATGTTGATAATGGGGGGGGGGGGGGGGGGCTGGCTTGTGATTGGCTGAAAGGGACCGTATATCACACTGCCGGCCCGCTGAAAGATAATTTAAAAGATCTCATGTCCCGCCCGGTGTAAATAGCCCAGCATGTGATTCCTGCCCACGTGACCGTTTCCATCAACTCCCTAAAGATGAAACATCAAATTTGAGTAAACATCTCTCAGTGAGTTTGTTAGATTACGGAGAAACAAAAGGGTAAAAAGATACATTGTAACATTGAATCAGTTTCCCTTAAAAAAAAATCATCTTCGGTTACTTTGTAACAGTTCTCTCATCATGTGCTGGCGCCGAGGAATGAGAGCATGGCACGCTGATGCTCATACAGCAATGCCAAAGAAATTACCAGAAAAAAATGCAAAACATGTTCATTAAACAG
Organism: Salvelinus sp. IW2-2015; assembly: GCF_002910315.2. Classification (NCBI taxonomy): domain Eukaryota; kingdom Metazoa; phylum Chordata; class Actinopteri; order Salmoniformes; family Salmonidae; genus Salvelinus; species Salvelinus sp. IW2-2015. The sequence goes on along the minus strand of NC_036842.1, from coordinate 6,458,168 downwards.
TAATGACATGAATTTGGGAAAAAGGTTACTTAATAAAGTCTAGTACCTGAAACTGAGTGGCCAACAACAAACGCCATACATTTTCCTGCTCTTGTGAAGCATACAGCAGCTTCAGTTTTGTTCAACCATGTCCTAATATAATAGATTCAAATAATAGCCTGAAGTTGAGAGAATGAACAAATTAACCTACATTTATCTAGTTCAAATAAGATTATCTGCATTCTTTATTGTGTGGTAACCTGCTGTGTCAAGAAAGTTCTGATGGGCTTGTAAATAAGTTATTTGTGTAAATAATCATTCCAATTTCATTTGAAAGGTGTCTTGCAAGCCTGTCAGTGTTTTTCTACCTCTTCTGCACATTCTCCTTTGTTTTCTATTTTAACATTGATAATATTGTTTTGCATTTTTTTTTTTAGCTCATACAGAATAACTTACAACACATTTATCTAACTATTTAAATTATTAAAACCACTGAATCAAAACCCACAGAAAACAAACTAATCAATACATTGTTTCTAAAGACGTACCTATTGTGTAATGTCACTTTTGCCTTGTCAGCTTTAGGAAATACTGCCTGTCAACCAAATACAATCACACAGGAAAAGGGGAGGGATTCTCTTCTTTGTGCAGCTGCTGAATCTATGTGGTTACTGATAGGGCACAAACACACAAACACCACACACACACACACACACACACACACACACACACACACACACACACACACACAACACACACACACACACACACACACACACACACACACACACACACACACACACATGAAGAATGCAATTGAACATAGCTGAATAAAATAGGAAGGATGTTTCTCCAAACAATTTCTGAAGGAGTGCGGCTATTCTGTGTTGAGTGGTTAACAAAGAAACAGGTCCTCCTATATGCTTAATTTAGAGTTATTTATGAAACTGTAGTTGTGATACAAACTTGGGCTATATGTTTAGATGTTTTATACATTCTAAGGCCGCATGATGCGACTAATGATGATTTAGAAAAAGTTGCATTAAAGCATGCGCTCTGCTTTGTTTTGTGTACTGGGTGCACACACTTCATCAGTCTCTCATTCACAATTTGACAAGCACTTGATAATGCCTCGAATTTCCTGGCGGCATCCTCCTAGTGTGGCCATAATGCCCCCTAAAGAAATCCATGCCGTAGTGCTCTTGGGCTGAATATAATATGTATAATTCTCTTCTCCCAGTTGCATGTTCCAAAGCACCTCTCACTCACATGCTCTCAGATATCTAAATTCGTATTAACCAATGCTTCTCACGTGATCAGATTCTTCTCACAGGCATCTGACAGGACATCGGGACTCAACTGATTGGGTCCTACTTATCGAGTTCCCGAGGTGCATATTGAAGATGTTAGAAGAACTGTCCACATTTACTTTTCGTCACCAACAAGATGAGTTGGCCTAACAAACAGGCA
>NC_036842.1:6415608-6450397 GCF_002910315.2 Salvelinus sp. IW2-2015 | reverse complement strand
AAAGCACTAGCCTATGTCAATCTACTAACCCCCATAGTACAAAGTTGACCTATTCTATTGGTCAACTTGTCCTTCCGTGTGAGAACGAAAAATTCTAAACCCAAATTAATACAACCACTCGCATCAAAAAACATTTCAAAAGCAATGAGGCTGATGCAACCGATCAGAATGTTTAGCTTAAAATTTTCATAAACGATTATGCTTTTTCTTCACATTATAAGCGCAGCAATGCACACACGGCAGTAGGCTATGTGCGAATGTTCCTAAATGCAATCAATTAGTGGGAAAACACCATTCTCAAAAGTGACCACAAATGCTATTATGCATGTTTTGCTTTATATAAAGGTGCATTCTTATTGTGAAAATGATCTTCCTCAAAACTTGAAACTCAACCGCCGCCTAAGGATGCCAGTTAGGCTCTGGACCGGTTGTAAAGCAGATTAATGTTCTTAATTTGAAGTAGTTATCTGGCCACTTAGTTGTGATATAAACTTTATCAAAAACATATAGGCCTATGGACTAGGCTACATGAGGTGTGAGACTATGATGTGAATACGACACAAGAAAAAGGCACGCGCTGTTTCTTGCCTTACTTGCCTACACAAGCTGGGCATCACTTACAAATGATAATATATCATTGACAAGTGATAGGCTAATATTGTCATCCATCAGACTATTCTTGATTTAATCTTGTCTTTACATATACTAAATAATATGTGAGAAATTTGTTTTGATTTAGAATGGACTATCATGCACCGGTTTCAGAACAAGGGAAAAATACATGTCATCTATGCACTTAAATAGCGATTAGAGGACTTAATTTTCATGCTAGCCAGGTAGGCTATATTCCTGTTATAAAGCTGTAAGAGGTGCGTAACTAGCTGCAGGGAAGTCAGGCGCTGGAGAGCAGACCGGAGCAGTTTATTTAGGCAAAAAAAACTGCACCCAGAAACAGCAAAATATGGGTTAAAATAACCCGTCGCAAACCAGTATAAAATGCACAAAACATTTACAACAAACAATTCCACACACAGACATGGGGGGGAACAGAGGGTTATATACACGTCACGTAATGAGGGAATGTAAACCAGGTGTGTGGGAAAACAAGACAAAACAAATGGAAAATGAAAGTTGGATCGGCGATGGCTAGAAGACCGGTGACGTCGACTGCCGAACGCCGCCTGAACAAGGAGAGAAACCGACTTCGGCGGAAGTCGTGACAGTACCCCCCCTTTGACGCGCGGCTCCAGCAGCGCTCCGACACCGGCCTCGGGGACGACCCGGAGGGCGAGGCGCAGGGCGATCCGGACGGAGACGGTGGAACTCCCGCAGCATTGATGGGTCCAACATGTCCTCCACCGGAAACCAGCATCTCTGCTCCGCACCGTAGCCCTCCCACTCCACGAGGTACTGAAGGCCCCTCGCCCGACGTCTCGAATCCAAAATGGATCGAATAGCGTACGCCGGGACCCCCTCGATGTCCAGAGGGGGCGGAGGAACCTCCCGCACCTCAGACTCCTGGAGAGACAGATGGAAAGAGGGGTTAATACGGTAATCGGCGGGGAGCTGTAACCAGTAACACACCTCGTTCAGTCTCCTCAGGAATTTAAATGGCCCCACAAACCGCGGACCCAGCTTCCGGCAGGACAGGCGGAGGGGCAGGTTTCGGGTCGAGAGCTAGACCCGGTCCGCCTCACTGCGCTGGCTTTCTGGCGCAGCACGGCACGCTGAAGGTGAACATGGGCGGCGTCCCATGTCTCCTCCGCGCGCCGAAACCAGTCGTCCACCGCAGGAGCCTCGATCTGACTCTGATGCCAAGGAGCCAGAACCGGCTGATACCCCAGTACGCACTGGAAGGGGGAGAGGTTAGTGGAGGAGTGGCGAAGCGAGTTCTGGGCCATCTCTGCCTAGGGCACGAACGCCGCCCACTCCCCCGGCCAGTCCTGGCAATAAGACCGCAGAAACCTACCCACATCCTAAGGTAACTGAGCTAAATGACTACCGCCCTGTAGCACTCACTTCCGTCATCATGAAATGCTTTGAGAGACTAGTCAAGGACCATATCACCTCCACCCTACCTGACACCCTAGAGCCCACGCCCAATTTGCTTACCGCCCAAAAGGTCCACAGATGACGCAATCGCCATCACACTGCACACTGCCTAACCCATCTGGACAAGAGGAATACCTATGTAAGAATGATGTTCATCGATTACAGCTCAGTGTTTAACACCATAGTACCCTCCAAACTCGTCATTATGCTCGAGACCCTGGGTCTCGACCCCGCCCAGTGCAACTGGGTCCTGGCTTCCTGACGGGCCGCCCGAGGTAGTGAGGGTAGGTAACAACATCTCCACCCCGCTGATCCTCAACATTGGGTCCCCAAAAGGGTGCTTCTCAGCCCTCTCCTGTACTCTCTGTTCACCCACGACTGCGTGGCCATGCACGCCTCCAACTCAATCATCAAGTTTGCAGACGACACTACAGTGGTAGCTTGATTACCAACAACGACGAGCCAGCCTACAGGGAGGAGGTGAGGGCCCTCGGAGTGTGGTGTCAGGAAAATAACCTCACACTCAACGTCAACAAAACAAAGGAGATGATTGTGGACTTTAGGGAACAGCTGAGGGAGCATCCCCTATCTACATTGACGGGACAGTAGTGGAGAAGGTGGAAAGTTTTAAGTTCGTCGGCGTACACATCACGGACAAACTGAAATGGTCCACCCACACAGACAGCGTGATGAAGAAGGCGAGCAGCGCGCTCTTCAAACTCAGGAGGCTGAAGAAATCCGGCTTGTCACCAAAAACATTCACAAACTTTTACAGATGCATAATCTAGAGCATCCTGTCGGGCTGTATCACCGCCTGGTACGGCAACTGCTCCGCCCATAACCGTAAGGCTCTCCAGAGGGTAGTGAGGTCTGCACACGCATCACCGGGTGCAAACTAACTGCCCTCCAGGACACCTACACCACACGATGTCACAGGAAGGCCATAAAGATCATCAAGGACAACAACCACCCGAGCCACTGCCTGTTCCCCCGCCATCATCCAGAAGGCGAGGTTAGTACAGGTGCTTCAAAGCAGGGACCGAGAGACTGAAAACAGCTTCTATCTCAAGGCCATCAGACTGTTAAACAGCCATCACTAACATTGAGTGGCTGCTGCCAACATACTGACTCAACTCTAGCCACTTTAATAATGGAAACATTGATGTAATCAATTTATCACTTGCCCCTTTATATAATGCTACATACCCTACATTACTCATCTCATATGTATATACTGTACGCTATACCATCTACTGCATCTTGCCATCTTGATGTAATTAAATGTATCACTAGCCACTTTAAACAATACCACTTTATATAATGTTTTCATACCCTACATTACTCATCTCATATGTATATACTGTACTCTATACCATCTACTGCATCTTGCCATCTTGATGTAATGTATCACTAGCCACTTTAAACAATGCCATTTATATAATGTTTTCATACCCTACATTACTCATCTCATATGTATATACTGTACTCTATACCATCTACTGCATCTTGCCATCTTGATGTAATGTATCACTAGCCACTTTAAACAATGCCACTTTATATAATGTTTTTATACCCTACATTACTCATCTCATATGTATATACTGTACTCTATACCATCTACTGCATCTGCCTATGCCGTTCGGGCATCACTCATTCATATATTTTTATGTACATATTCGTATTCTTCCTTTACACTTGTGTGTATAAGGCAGTTGTTGTGAAATTGTTGATTTGATTTGACTCTCTCCACCTGCCCGTTACTCTCGGGGTGAAAACCTGAGGTAAGGCTGATCGAGACCCCAGACGCTCTATGAACGCTCTCCAGACCCTCGACGTGAACTGGGAACTCGACGTGAACTGGGAACCTGGGTCAGACACTATATCCTCAGGCACCCCGTAGTGCCGGAAGACGTGAGTGAACAAGGCCTCCGCAGTCTGTAGGGCCGCAGGGAGACCGGGCAGAGGAAGGAGACATCAGGACTTGGAGAAACGGTTCACAACAACCAGGATCTGGTGTTACCCTGTGAGGGGGAGATCTATGAGAAAATCTATTGACAGGTGAGGCCATGGCCGTTGTGGAACGGGTACGGGGTTTAACTTACCTCTGGGCAGGCGCCTAGGAGACTTACACTGGGCGCACACCAAGCAGGAGGAAACATAAACCCTCACGTCCTTGGCCAAGGTGGGCCACCAGTACTTCCCACTCAAACAGACACTGTCCGACCGATACCTGGATGACCAGAGGAGGGTGACGTGTGAGCCCAATAGATCAGCCGGTCACGGACAGCAGACGGAACGTACAGACGCCCAGCGGGACACTGGAGGGGAGCGGGCTCTGCACGTAACGCCTGCTCAATGTCCGCGTCCAGCTCCCATACTACCGGCGCCACCAGGCAGGAGGTCTTGAGTATAGGGGTGGGATCCATGGGCCGCTCCTCTGTGTCATACAGCCGGGACAGTGCGTCTGCCTTGACATTCTGGGAACCTGGTCTGTACGAAAGAGTGAAAACAAAACGGGTAAAAGACATGGCCCACCTTGCCTGGCGAGGATTCAGTTCTCCTCGCTGCCCGGATGTACTCCAGATTGCGGTGGTCAGTCCAGATGAGAAAAGGGTGTTTAGCCCCCTCAAGCCAATGCCTCCACGCCTTCAAAGCCTTGACGAGTGCCAACAGCTCCCGGTCCCCCACGTCATAGTTTCGCTCCGCCGGGCTGAGCTTCCTCGAGAAGAAGGCACAGGGGCGGAGCTTCGGTGGCATACCCGATCGCTGAGAGAGCACGGCTCCTATCCCAGCCTCGGACGCGTCCACCTCCACTGTGAACGCCAAAGAGGGATCCGGATGGGCCAGCACGGGAGCCGAGGTAAACAGAGCCCTTAGGTGACCAAAAGCCCTGTCCGCCTCAGCCGACCACTGCAAACGCACCGGGCCCCCCTTCAGCAGTGAGGTAATGGGAGCTGCTACCTAACCAAAACCCCGGAAAACCTCTGGTAGTAATTGGCAAACCCTAGAAAACGCTGCACCTCCTTTACCTCCTTTACAGTCGGGCCAATTACGCACGGCTGAAATGCGGTCCCCCTCTATCTCCACCCCTGAGTGGGAAATGCGATATCCTAGGAAGGAGACGGACTGCTGAAAGAACAGGCATTTCTCAGCCTTGATGTACAGGTCATGCTCCAACTATCGACCAAGCACCCTGCGAACCAAGGACACATGCTCGGCGCATGCCGCGGAGTATATCAGAATGTCATCAATATACACCACTACACCCTGCCCGTGCAGGTCCCTGAAAATCTCGTCCACAAAGGCTTGGAAGACTGATGGGTTATTCATCAACCCGTACGGCATGACGAGGTACTCATAATGCCCTGAGGTAGTACTGAACGCCGTCTTCCACTCGTCTCCCTTCCGGATACGCACCAGGTTGTAAGCGCTCATGAGATCTAGTTTCATGAAGAAGCGCGCCCCGTGTATTGACTCAATTGCTGTGGCTATGAGAAGTAGCGGGTAACTGTACTTCACAGTGATCTTGTTAAGAGCTCTATAGTCAATACATGGGTGCAGACCTCCCTCCTTCTTCACATAAAAGAAACTCGAGGAGGCGGGTGAAGTAGAGGACCGAATGTACCCCTTACGCAGGGATTTGGAAACATATGTTTCCATAGCCGCTGTCTCCACCTGTGACTCCTGGGAAGTGCGGCGTCTACCAGGAGATTTATCGCACAATCCCCCCGACGATGGGGTGGTAATTGAGTCGCCTTCTTTTTGGAGAAGGTGAAAGCCAAATCAGATTATTCTGGGGGAATGCGCACGGTGGAAACCTGGTCTGGACTTTCCACCGTAGTAGCACCAATAGAAACCCCTAAACACCTCCCCGAGCACTCTCGCGACCACCCCGTGACAGCCCTCCGTTGCCATGAAACAGTGGGGTCATGACAGGCTAACCAGGGTAGGCCTAGCGCCACGGGAAACGCAGGAGAGTCAATGAGGAAGAGACTGATTCTCTCCTTGTGACCCCCCTGCGTCTCCATGCCCAGGGGAGCGGTGGCCACCCTAATCAACCCTGACCCTAATGGTTGACTGTCTAAGGCGTAAACTGGGAAGGGCATAGCCACTGGAACAATGGGGATCCCTAAACTGTGAGCGAATGATCGATCTATGAAATTCCCAGCCGCGCCTGAATCGACGAGCGCCTTATGCTGGKAATGCGGGGAAAACTCAGGAAAAGTAACATATAAAAACATGTGTGCAATAGAGGGCTCTGGGTGAGAATGGTGCCGGCTCACCTGGGGTGACACCAGAGTGCCTTGCCTGCTGCCTCAACCCCCAGAGGAACCAACCCGGCACCGACCGGCAGTGTGACCTCTGCGGCCACAGATCGTGCACGTGAAGGAACCCCCTCCGGTCTCCCTGAGCGCAGCACCTCCCAGCTCCATGGGCATCGGAGCGGTGGTGCTGGGGGATGGAACCGACAGACCCCGCTCTGGACGTCCGCGGGTAGCCAGCAGGTTATCCAGCCGAATGGATAGGTCCACCAGCTGGTCGAACGTGAGGGTGGTGTCCCTGCAGGCCAACTCCCGACGGACGTCCTCGCGCAAACTGCAGCGATAGTGGTCGATCAGGGTCCTGTCCTCCCATCCCGCGCCGGCAGCCAGGGTCCGAAAGTCCTTCGCGAACTCCTGGGTGCTCCTCATCCCCTGCCTCAGATGGAAAATCCTCTAAATGGTCCAGCGCCGCATCTCCTTCTCCCCTCCCGGCGTGGGCCAACTCCAGGGCTTTCCCTGAGAGGCACGAGACGAGGGCGGACACCCTCTCACGGCCCGAAGGAGCCGGGTGGACGGTTGCCAGGTATAGATCCAGCTGCAACAGGAAACCCTGGCAGCGTGCAGCCGTCCCATCGTACTCCCGGGGAAGGGCGAGACAAATCCCACTGGGACCTGGTGCAGGGGAGGCGAGTAGTGGTGACCCCGGTTGTGCTGGTGGAGGCGCTGGAGGAACTCCCTGTCTCTCCCAGCGGTCCATAGTTTGGACGACGCGGTCCATAGCGGCGCCGAGATGGTGGAGCATCGCCGCGTTCTCCTGGATGAGCTCCTCGAGCCCTATACCAGGGGCACCTGGTCCTGTTGACTCCATATTCAGGTGTGGAATTCTGTAAGAGGTGCGTAACTGGCTGCAGGGAAGTCAGGCGCAGGAGAGCAGACATAGGTAACAACCGGAGCAGTTTATTTAGGCAAAACAAACTGCACCCAGAAACAACAAAATACGGGTTAAAATAACCCGTCGCAAACCAGTTAGAAATGCACAAATACTTTACAACAAACAATTCCACACACAGACATGGGGGGAACAAAGGGTTATATACACGTCACGTAATGAGGGAATGTAAACCAGGTGTGTGGGAAAACAAGACAAAACAAATGGAAAATGAAAGGTGGATCGGCGATGGCTAGAAGACCGGTGACGCCGAACGCCACCCAAACAAGGAGAGGAACCAACTTCGGCGGAAGTCGTGACAAAAGCAAAACAATGTGCTTAATATTAGGGAAGTTGATAAATATAGTAAGCCTAAAGGAAGCTGATGGGATCTTCCTATTTTTAATAGAAGCCATCACTGTTTTCTCACGCAATTCCATAGTCTATAGAAATGTTGCGAAACATGAGCTCATGGGCTCTCATGAAGTGTTTGATTAGATTTTGTACACATTTGCATTGATATCATAGAAGGTTAGAGGAACAATAGAGTGCCAGGCAGTTAGCAAGTTTGGTGGGCTAATGACCATCAGCAGCATCAGAGCTTGGAGAAGTCTAGTTACCGTGACCACAGTCAAATTTAGCATGACCGTTGAGTCATAGTTATCTCCTTTTATGCACTCTGGGCAGTAAATTGGTAGTACCCAACTTGCTAAAGACCATCAAATCAAATCAAATTTATTTATATAGGACTTCTTACATCAGCTGATATCTGATGTCGTTGTGGGTGTTGTTTCAAGGCCTAACAAAACGACAGTGCTTTCTGCGGTGATGATTCATTCAAAACACCCTTACGCATATTAGAACTTATGCAAATGCATAGGTCTTTGAGCACAGCCCCCCCCCCCCCCCCCCCCCCCCCCCCCCCCCCATTTTTTTATATTTTTTATAATTGTGTCGTTAGCCCTTTGTGTGAAATAAGCTTTTTGTGCATATGGAACATTTCTGGGATCTTTTATTTCAGTTCATGAAACATGGGACCAACAATGTACATGTTGCATTTACATTTTTGTTCAGTGTACATGTTTGATGCCATACCATTTACTCCGTTCCAGACATTATTATGTGCCGTCATTCCCTAAATAGTCTCCACTGGCGTCAATAGACTCTTAAGGATTTTAACCTGCCTCATCCCCTTCATCTAAACTGACTGAAGTGGATTTAAGGGATCACAGCTTTCACCGGGATTCTCCTAGTCAGTCTGTCATGGAAAGAGCAGGTGTTCCTAGTGTTTTGTGCACTCGGAGAGTGGAGAAACATGTATCTGATTGCTGTGTGTTCAGAAATAGTATGACATGCCATACTCTTTTTCTCCAGACAGAATCAGATACATGGTCTAAACAGATGCTTTATCTGAGATTGAACCTTCTTTCTGTCTGCGCACGTCTCGGTCAAATAAATGATCAATTCTCAATATTTTATCTGGATGAGCAAGGAGGTACTGCAGGGCGGGCTCCCTAAGGCTCACCGATAACACCGTCCTTGCAATGCATCTGTAATCAAAAGCTGTATCTCACAAAGGTGTATATATACTGTATCTAGCTATTTCTTGACTTGCAAATTCACTAAAGTAAGGGCTATCAATGTGTAGGCCTAGGTTACCGTAAACTATTCTACACGCAACAGACCGAAAAACAGAATAACACACACTCCCATCTTTCATAGCTAAGAGAGAAAGAGCAAGTGAGCCAGTGAGGGAGGGAGAGGAGGGGCATGCAGACAGACAGTCGGAACCATGCGCAGAAGCTATGTCTGCATTCCAAACACTTAAAAGACACACCCTATCCCCTCAGCCCTTAAATTAAGTGGACACTTCTGATGACGTTTCATGACATCTGACGAGTATATACTTCAAATCAATTTATTTGTCACGTGCGCCGAATACAACAGGTGTAGACCTTACATGCTTACTTACAGGCTCTAACCAATAGTGCAAAAAAGGTATTAGGTGAAGAATAGGTAGGTAAAGAAATAAAACAACAATAAAAAGACAGGCTATATACAGTAGCGAGGCTATAAAAGTAGCGAGGCTACATACAGACACCGGTTAGTCAGGCTGATTGAGGTAGTATGTACATGTAGATATGGTTAAAGTGACTATGCATATATGATGAACAGAGAGTAGCAGTAGTGTAAAAGAGGGGGTTGGCGGGTGGTGGGTGGCACACAATGCAGATAGCCCGGTTAGCCAATGTGCGGGAGCACTGGTTGGTCGGCCCTTATTGAGGTAGTATGTACATGAATGTATAGTTAAAGTGACTATGCATATATAATAAACAGAGAGTAGCAGCATAAAAAAGAGGGGTTGTGGGGGCACACAATGCAAATAGTCCGGAAAGCCATTTGATTACCTGTTCATGAGTCTTATGGCCTGGGGGTAAAAACTGTTGAGAAGCCTTTTTGTCCTAGACTTAGCACTCCGGTACCGCTTGCCATGCGGTAGTAGAGAGAACAGTCTATGACAGGGGTGGCTGGGGTCTTTGACAATTTTTAGGGCCTTCCTCTGACACCGCCTGGTGTAGAGGTCCTGGATGGCAGGCAGCTTAGCCCCAGTGATGTACTGGGCCGTACGCACTACCCTCTGTAGTGCCTTGCGGTCGGAGGCCGAGCAATTGCCGTACCGGGCAGTGATGCTCTCGATGTTGCAGCTGTAGAACCTTTTGAGGATCTCAGGACCCATGCCAAATCTTTTTAGTTTCCTGAGGGGGAATAGGCTTTGTCGTGCCCTCTTCACAACTGTCTTGGTGTGTTTGAACCATTCTAGTTTGTTGTTGATGTGGACACTAAGGAACTTGAAGCTCTCAACCTGCTCCACTACAGCCCTGTCGATGAGAATGGGGGTGTCCTCCTTTTCCTGTAGTCCACAGTCATCTCCTTAGTCATGGTTACGTTGAGGGAGAGGTTGTTATTCTGGCACCACCCGGCCAGGTCTCTGACCTCCTCCCTATAAGCTTTCTCATCGTTGTCGGTGATCAGGCCTACCACTGTTGTGTCGTCTGCAAACTTAATGATGGTGTTGGAGTCGTGCCTGGCCATGCAGTCGTGGGTGAACAGGGAGTACAGGGGGGGACTGAGCACGCACCCCTGGGGAGCTCCAGTGTTGAGGATTAGTGTGGCAGATGTGTTGTTACCTACCCTTACCACCTGGGGGCGGCCCGTCAGTAAGTCCAGGATCCAGTTGCAGAGGGAGGTGTTTAGTCCCAGGATCCTTAGCTTAGTGATGAGCTTTGAGGGTACTATGGTGTTGAACGCTGAGCTGTAGTCAATGAATAGCATTCTCACATAAGTGTTCCTTTTGTCCAGGTGGGAAAGGGCAGTGTGGAGTGCAATAGAGATTCCATCATCTGTGGATCTGTTTGGGCGGTATGCAAATTGGAGTGGGTCTAGGGTTTCTGGGATAATGGTGTTGATGTGAGCCATTATCAACCTTTCAAAGCACTTTATGGCAACGGACGTGAGTGTTACGGGTCTGTAGTCATTTAGGCAGGTTGCCTTTGTGTTCTTGGGCACAGGGACTATGGTCGTCTGCTTAAAACATGTTGGTATTACAGACTCAATCAGGAACATGTTGAAAATGTCAGTGAAGACACCTGCCAGTTGGTCAGCACATGCCCGGAGCACACGTCCTGGTAATCCGTCTGGCCCTGCAGCCTGTGTCTGTTGACCTGTTTAAAGGTCTTACTCACGTCGGCTACGGAGAGCGTGATCACACAGTCGTCCGGAACAGCTGATGCTCTCATGCATGCCTCAGTGTTGCTTGCCTCGAAGCGAGCATAGAAGTGATTTAGCTCGTCTGGTAGGCTCGTGTCACTGGGCAGCTCGCGGCTGTGCTTCCCTTTGTAGTCTGTAATAGTTTGCATGCCCTGCCACATAAGACGAGCGTCGGAGCCGGTGTAGTATGATTCAATCTTAGCCCTGTATTGACGCTTTGCCTGTTTGATGGTTCGTTGCAGGGCATAGCAGGATTTCTTGTAAGCTTCCGGGTAGAGTCCGGCACCTTGAAAGCGGCAGCTCTACCCTTTAGCTCAGTGTGAATGTTGCCTGTAATCCATAGCTTGGTTGGGGTACGTACGTGCAGTCACTGTGGGGACGACATCCTCGATGCACTTATTGATAAAGCCAGTGACTGATGTGGTGTACTCCTCAATGCCATCAGAAGAATCCCGGAACATGTTCCAGTCTGTGATAGCAAAACAGTCCTGTAGTTTAGCATCTGCTTCAACTGACCACTTTTTTATAGACCGAGTCACTGGTGCTTCCTGCTTTAATTTTTGCTTGTAAGCAGGAATCAGGAGGATAGAGTTGTGGTCGGATTTACCAAATGGAGGGCGACGGAGAGCTTTGTAGGCGTCTCTGTGTGTGGAATACAGGTGATCTAGATTTGTTTTCCCTCTGGTTGCACATTTAACATGTTGATGGAAATTTGGTAGAACTAATTTAAGTTTCCCTGCATTAAAGTTTCCGGCCACTAGGAGCGCCACCTCTGGGTGAGTGGTTTCCTGTTTGCTTATACAGCTGACTGAGTGCGGTCTTTGTGCCAGCATCTGTCTGAGGTGGTAAATAAACAGCCACAAAAAGTATAGCTGAAAACTCTCTAGGCATGTAGCGTGGCCTGCAATTTATCACAATAAACTCTGCTTCAGGCGAGCAAAATCTAGAGACTTCCTTAGATTTCGTGCACCAGCTGTTTTTTACAAATATGCACAGACCGCCCCCCTCGTCTTACCGGAGTGTGCTGTTCTATCTTGCCGGTGCAGCGTATATCCCACTAGCTGAGGGGTGAGGGAGGAAGGAATGCTTTTTAAATGGACCGCCCTTGTCCGGAAATTCGTCACTCGTTCATCCCACAATGATTGTTTTCAGCCACCCGTAGCTTGTGGGTGCTTTATATGCTCTACAGTCAATAATGATTGCATGTCTATTTATATTAACTATATAATTATTAATATACGCCTACTGTATGATAGCTAGCAAATTAATTAGCTAACTAGCATTAGCCTGCCTAGCTACTAGGAACATGTTTTATTTCTACAATTTCCAAAAGCTAACCAAATAAAAACATCATACATTTTATGAGAGGTGTTTGTAGCACAATTTCTAACTTATTTACATTCGTTTTTACTTACACTTGTATGTTGACTCCATATTGACGTTGAGGTTTTAAGTTTTGGCTGACTTTTCTTAGCGCATGTACCATCATCGCAAATTGAATTTTGGGGCGTTTCAGGCCCTGAAGTGAACATAATTGTACACTCGCAAACTCCATTAAAAATTAGGGTTCATGGGCTTAAATTGCAAACTTCCCTTGCTTGACTAATCTGGAACGACTATGGCCGCGGGAATTCCCCCAAGGGCATAGGGTTGAGGGTTTAGGGCCGAGGGCTGTGTACTTTGAGTTTGAAACGCAACCTATATCTTGGTAATCTGTATCTCACAATGTTTTACAATGCCTGGAAATTCACCGAAAGTGTATTAAAGTGTATTTTAGGCTACTGTTGGGGTTTGTTTCCTTGTTCCTTGTCAATCATTGGCTCATTGGTGAAATTAGCATTATGGGAATATCTTTAATTAAATCATTAAAAACCSGTTATTAATGCAATTGCAGACAGAAGTTGACAACAGGAACATAACGCATGTTTCCGAGTAAGTTCTGCATAAAAGAAAAGGTCCCAAGTAATTTCATTAAACCCGAAGTCCAGCCCTAGTGATGTCACTGCCTACGTCATTATCTTTTACTCATGAGACCAAAACCATGCCTACTCAACACTAAAACTCTGGTTTATATAGCTATCTAAAAGCTTAGCAGTAAATGTCCAAGTTGATTTATAGTGGAATGTCTGACTAATCTCTTATCTCTTACACTCCCCTGTAGAGTTCTGTCTTCACTGTCACACATTTCTCAGAGGGGTTTCTTTATAAGAGGCAAAGAGACCAGAAAACAACTGTGGAACAATACTAAACCTCTATAATGAATATATATTGTTCATCTGTAATCTAGGACCCTATAAATGTCTTATAACCTTATAACCCCCCTTCTATTAATACAACATAAGCATAATCAATTATTATAATATATCAAACATTTGGTACAGCCCCTATCATGACCCCTAGGTGAACCCCTTTCACTACTAATGAGTATGGCTAAGCTATTCTACATTGTGCCAGTGAATTGAAGTTGAGCATCACTAAATGCATCAGTTTAATTAGGCCTATATGTGCAATACAAATTATTGTGCCTATGGCTTATTTAATGAAACCCTGGCTGTTGATATCCTAGGCAATAGATCACAAAGCATGGCATCCCCAATTCCCGACTGAATTAAACTTTTTGACAATGGCAAGTTCATTTTCTTATCCATAAACCGTTAAATGCATCTCAAGAGCAAATACTGTTCAGCATCTCAAATCAGCAGGGTGGTGGGCATTTGGAGTGAAGTCTACCATGGATTGCTAAAATAATGATGATCACACTTCCTCAATTTATGTAACGGCTGTCAATGTCGTTCTCCTCCTCAGACGAGGAGGAGCATGGATCGGACCAAGATGCGGAGTAGGAGGTATTCATGATTTTAATGGCAAACCAACAACACTACAAATAAACAAAACAACAAACGTGACTAACCTGCAACAGTCCTGTGTGGCCCAAACGCTAACACAGGAAACAAACACCCAAAACACCAGTGAAACCCTGGCTGCCTTAGTATGACTCTCAATCAGAGACAAACGATACACACCTGTCTCTAATTGAGAATCATACCAGGCCGAACACAAAACCCAACATAGAAATAGAAAACATAGACTGCCCACCCAACACTCACGCCCTGACCAATAAAGACATACAAAACAAGATAAAACGGTCAGGAACGTGACATAACCCCCCCTTAAGGTGCGAACTCCGGGCGCACCAGCACAAAGTCTAGGGGAGGTCTGGGTGGGCATCTGACCACGGTGTGGCTCAGGCTCTGGGCGAGGTCCCACCCCACCATAGTCACTCCCCCCGTTCCGTATCCCCTCCCAATGACCACCCTCCAACTCAACCCACCTAAATGAAGGGGCAGCATCGGATAAGGGCCAGCACCGGGATAAGGGGCAGCAGCTCCGGGAATAGGCAGCAGCTCCGGGATAAGGGGCAGCTCCGGGACTGATGGCAGCTCCGGACTGAGTGGCAGCTCCGACTGAGTGGCAGCTCATGACTGTAGGGCAGCTCATGACTGGAGGGCAGCTCATGACTGGAGGCAGCTCATGACTGGAGGGCAGCTCATGACTGGAGGGCAGCTCATGACTGTCATGGCAGTCTCTTGGCAGCTCCTGACTGTCTGGCATCTCTGGCAGCTCCTGACCTGCGCTGCGTCTCTGGCAGCTCCTGACTGCTGGCGTCTCTGGCAGCTCCTGACTGGCTGGCGTGTCTGCAGCTCCTGACTGGCTGGCCGTCTCTGGCAGCTCCTGACTGGCTGGCGTCTCTGGCACTCCTGACTGGCTGGCGTCTCTGGCAGCTCCTGACTGCCTGGCGTCTCTGGCAGCTCCTGACTGGCTTGGCGCTCTGGCAGCTCCTGACTGGCTGGCGTCTCTGCAGCTCCTGACTGGCTGGCGTCTCTGGCAAGCTCCTGACTGGCTGGCGTCTCTGGCAGCTCCTGACTGGCTGGCGGCTCTGGCAGCTCCTGACTGACGGACGGCTCTAGCGGCTCCTGACTGACGGACGGCTCTAACGGCTCGGGACAGACGGGCGGCTCTAATGGGCTCGTGGCAGACGGATGGCTCAGATGGCGCTTGGCAGACGGATGGCTCAGACGGCGCTGGGCAGCGGATGGCTCAGACGGCGTTGGGCAGACAGATGGCTCAGACGGCGTTGGGCAGACGGATGGCTCAGACGGCGCTGGGCAGACAGATGGCTCAGACGGCTTGGGCAGACAGATGGCTCAGACGCGTTGGGCAGACGGATGGCTCAGACGGCGCTGGCAGACAGATGGCTCAGACGGCGTTGGGCAGACACATGGCTCAGAGGCGTTGTGCGACGGATGGCTCAGACGGCGCTGGGCAGACAGATGGCTCAGACGGCGTTGGGCAGCCGGGCAGTTCAGGCACCGCTGGCAGACGGGCAGTTCAGGCACCGCTGGGCAGACGGCAGACTCTGGCCGGCTGAGACGCACAATAGGCCTGATGCGTGGTGCCGGAACTGGAGGTACCGGGCTGAGGGCACGCACCTCAGGGCGAGTGCGGGGAGGAGGAACAGGGCTCTGGAGATGCACTGGAAGCCTGGTGCGTGGTGTAGGCACTGGTGGTACTGGGCTGGGGCGGGAAGGTGGCGCCGGATATGCCGGACCGTGAAGGAGGACACGCGCTCTTGAGCACCGAGCCTCTCCAACTTACCAGGTTGAATGGTCCCCGTAGCCCTGCCAGTGCGGCGAGGTGGAATAGCCCGCACTGGGCTATGCAGGCGAACCGGGGACACCACCTGTAAGGCTGGTGCCATGTACGCGGCCCGAGGAGACGTACTGGAGGCCAGATACGTTGGGCCGGCTTCATGACATCCGGCTCGATGCCCAACCTAGCCTCCCAGTGCGGCAAGGTGGAATAGCCCGCACTGGGCTAGCACGCGTACTGGGGACACCGTGCGCTTTACCGCATAACACGGTGTCTGACCAGTACGACGCCCTCTCACTCCACGGTAAGCCCGGGGAGTTGGCTCAGGTAACCAACCCGGCTTCGCCACACTCCCTTTAGCCTCCCCCAAGAAATTTTTGGTGAGCCTCTCGGGCTTCCAGCCTCTCTTACGTGCTGCCTCCTCATACCAGCGCTCCTGGCTGTGGCTGCCTCCTTCTCCTCCCGAGAGCGGCGATTCTCTCCCACCTTAGCCCAGGGTCCTTCTCCGTTGAGTATTTGCTCCCATGTCCATCTCTCTTCTCTCCATTGCTTTTGTTCTTGCCGTCCCTCTCCAATCCGCTTGGTCCTGGTTTGGTGGGTGTTTTCGTGAACGGCTGTCAAGGTCGTTCTCCTCCTCAGACGAGAAGGAGCATGGATCGGACCAAGATGCGGAGTAGGAGGTATTCATGATTTTATGGCAAACCAACAAACACTACAAATAAACAAAACAACAACGTGACTAACCTGCAACAGTCCTGTGTGGCCCAAACGCTAACACAGGAAACAAACACCCACAAAACACCAGTGAAACCCTGGCTGCCTTAGTATGACTCTCAATCAGAGACAAACGATACACACCTGTCTCTAATTGAGAATCATACCAGGCCGAACACAAAACCCAATATAAGAATAGAAAACATAGACTGCCCACCCAACACTCACCGCTGACCAATAAAGACATACAAAACAAGGAAAACAGGTCAGGAACGTGACAATTTAAGTATTATGGTGACACCTATATATTTGCAGCCAAGCAAGAGTTATCGGTGTAGCCTATTATCGTCTAGACATGAAGTTGAAATATCTTCACGCAGAGAATAAAAACCTCCAGTCCAAGATTCCCTCAACAGAGTCAATTGAATGAAAACATTTATAGAATTACAGGGGGCTGTTTGGAAAACGAATCCCATTTGAATCGTCTTCTGCAATAACCCACATGCTTTGTTAATTACTTACCAACTTCTTTAGTAATACTAGTCCCATCCGAATAGGGCTAGCCTGTAGACCTATAATGGTGGAGGCTGCTCAGAAGAGAAAGGGGAGGATCATCCTCCTCAGTGAATTTCATAAAAATAAAACATAGTGAAACATTTAAAAAGTTATCTTTTTAGATAAAACTATACTAAATATATTCAAGTCACCAAATAACTGATTAAAACACACTAGCACCATGGTGTAGCCAGAGGACAGCTAGCTGTAACGGCGTTCCTCCTCCTCTTCATCCGAAGAGGAGGAGCAGGGATTGAACCAAACTGCAGCGTTGTATTTAGACATAATGAATTTTTTAAGTGTAGACGAAAAACACGAACTTCACTTGAATACTTACAAAACAACAAAACGAATGTAGACAAACCTGAACCTACGAACTTACATATAACACGAAGAACGCACGAACAGGAAAAATGACTACATAAAACGATGAACGAACGAAACAGTCCCGTATGGTGCAAACAAACACAGACACGGAAGACAACCACCACAAACAAACAATGTGACACCACCTACCTTAATATGATTCTCAATCAAGAGGAGATGAAAACCACCTGCCTCTAATTGAGAACCATTTAGGTACCCCATTAACCAACATAGAAACAGAAACATAGACTGCCCACCCAAACTCACGTCCTGACCAACTAACACATACAAAAACTAACAGAAAACAGGTCAGGAACGTGACATAACCCCCCCCCTTAAGGTGCGAACTCCGGGCGCACCAGCACAAAGTCTAGGGGAGGGTCAGGGTGGGCATCTGACCAGGTGGTGGCTCAGGCTCTGGGCGAGGTCCCCACCCCACCATAGTCAATCCCAGCTTACTTCTCCCCCTCAGAATGACCACCCTCTTATTCCAACCACCTAATATAGAGGCAACACAAAAATAAGAACAGCTCCGGACAAGGTAGCTCAGGACAGAGAGGTAGGTCAGGATAGAGAGGTAGCTCGAGATAGAGAGATAGCTCAGGATAGAGGGGTAGCTCAGGATAGAGGGGCAACTCCGGACTGAAGGGCAGCTCCGGACAGAGAGACAGCTCTGGACTGAGGGGCAGTTCTGGATACATGGCAGCTCTGGACGCTCATGACTGGCTGACGGCTCTGGACGCTCATGGCTCGCTGACGGCTCTGGACACTCATGGCTCGCTGACGGCTCTGGCTGCTCATGGCTCACTGGCGGCTCTGGACGCTCATGGCTCACTGGCGGCTCTGGACGCTCATGGCTGGCTGACGGCTCTGGACGCTCATGGCTCGCTGACGGCTCTGGACGCTCATGGCTCGCTGACGGCTCTGGACGCTCATGGCTCGCTGACGGCTCTGGCTGCTCATGGCTCACTGGCGGCTCTAGCAGATCCTGTCTGGTTGGCGGCTCTAGCAGATCCTGTCTGGTTGGCGGCTCTGGCAGATCCTGTCTGGTTGGCGGCTCTGGCAGATCCTGTCTGGTTGGCGGCTCTGGCAGATCCTGTCTGGTTGGCGCTCTGGCAGATCCTGTCTGGTTGGCGGCTCTGGCAGATCCTGTCTGGTTGGCGGCTCTGGCAGATCTGTCTGATGAATGGCTCTAGGGCTCTTGACTGACTATCGGCTCTGACGGCTCGGGACAGACGGGTGGCTCTAATGGCTCGGACAGACGGATGGCTAGACGGCACTGGGCAGACGGATGGCTCAGATGGCGCGGGACAGACGGATGGCTCAGATGGCGCTGGGGAGACGGATGGCTCAGATGGCGCTGGGGAGACGGATGGCTCAGATGGCGCTGGGGAGACGGATGGCTCAGATGGCGCTGGGGAGACGGATGGCTCAGATGGCGCTGGGGAGACGGAATGCTCTGGCCGGATAAGGCGCACTGTAGACCTGGTGCGTGGTGCCGGAACTGGAGGCACCGGGCTAGGACACGCACCTTCATGCTGTGCGGGGAGCAGGGACAGGGACACTTGGACTCTCAAAGCGTACTATTTGCCTGGTGCGTGGTACCGGCACTGGTGGCACCGGGCTGAGGGCACGCACATCAGGACGAGTACGGGGAGAAGGAACAGTGTGTACAGGGCTCTGGAGACGCACAGGTGGCTTAGTGCGTGGTGCCGGAACTGGAGGCACTGGGCTGGAGACACGCCCCATAGGAAGAGTGCGTGGAGGAGGAACAGGGCTCTGAAAACGCACTGGAAGCCTGGTGCGTGGTGTAGGCACTGGTGGTACTGGGCTGGGGCGGGGAGGTAGCGCCGGAAATACCGGACCGTGCAGGCGTACTGGCTCCCTTGAGCATTGAGCCTGCCCAACCTTACCTGGTTGAATGCTCCCCGTCGCCCGCCCAGTGCAGGGAGGTGGAATAACCCGCACCGGGCTATGTAGGCGAACCGGGGACACCATGCGTAAGGCTGGTGCCATGTAAGCCGGCCCAAGGAGACGCACTGGTGGCCAGATATGTAGAGCCGGCTTCATGGCACTTGGCTCAATGCTCAATCTAGCCCTACCAGTGCGGGGAGGTGGAATAACCCGCACCGGGTATGCACACGTACAGGAGACACCGTGCGCTCTACTGCGTACACGGCGTCTGCCCGTACTCCCGCTCTCCACGGTTAGCCTGGGAAGTGGGCGCAGGTCTCCTACCTGCCCTTGGCCCACTACCTCTTAGCCCCCCCCCAAGAAATTTTTGGGGTTTCTTCACGGGCTTCCGTGCTAGCCGCGTACCTTCATAAATCCGGTCTCTCTCTCCCGTTGCCTCCGCTCTCCTAATCGCCTCCAGCTGTTCCCATGGAAGGCGATCTCTTCCAGCTCGGATCTCCTCCCATGTGTAGCAACCTTTTCCATTTAACACGTCCTCCCATGTCCACTGCTCGAACTCACGCTGCTTGGTTCTGGATTGGTGGGTGGTTCTGTAACGGCGTTCCTCCTCCTGAAGAGGAGGAGCAGGGATTGAACCAAACTGCAGCGTTGTATTTAGACATAATGAATTTATTTAAGTGTARACGAAAAACACGAACTTCACTTGAATACTTACAAAACAACAAAACGAATGTAGACAAACCTGAACCTACGAACTTACATATAACACGAAGAACGCACGAACAGGAAAAATRACTACATAAAACGATGAACGAASGAAACAGTCCCGTATGGTGMAAACAAACACAGACACGGAAGACAACCACCCACAAACAAACAATGTGACACCACCTACCTTAATATGATTCTCAATCAGAGGAGATGAAAACCACCTGCCTCTAATTGAGAACCATTTAGGTACCCATTAACCAACATAGAAACAGAAAACATAGACTGCCCACCCAAACTCACGTCCTGACCAACTAACACATACAAAAACTAACAGAAAACAGGTCAGGAACGTGACACTAGCTTCTGTCCTCCTCTGTGTACATTGACTTCAATACAAAACCGAGGAGGCTCATGGTTCTCACCAGTTCCATAGACTTACATATTAATTATGACAACTTCCGAAGGACGTCCTCCAACCGATCAGAGCACTTGCAGCATGAACTGACATGTTGTCCACCCAATAAAAAAATCTGAGAATGYATTTAGCACTGAAAGCATAAGCTACAGCTAGCTAGCACTGCAGTGCATAACATGTGGTGAGTAGTTGACTCAAAGTGAGAGAAAGAGACTGGTTGAACAGTTTTAAACAAATTAATTTCTTCCAAATTTAAGAAAAAGGAAGAGAGAGAGGTATTTTTTTAAACCTTAACTTAGCTAGTGAATGTAGCTAGCTAGTTTAGCCTCCTCAAACACCCGGCTCTATCAAGGCTCAGGAGAAGACCCAGATGCAGACCGTTTCGAAGTAACAAAAGTTTATTACAAAAACAGGGGGGGGGGACAGGCAAACAACAGGTCAAGGGCAGGCAGAGGTCAGTAATCCAGAGCAGAGTCTGAAAGGTACAGAACGGCAGGCAGGGTCAGGGTAGGCAGAGGTCAGAAATCCAGAGCAGAGTCTGAAAGGCACAGAACGGCAGGCAGGGTCAGGGCAGGCAGAGGTCAGTAATCCAGAGCAGAGTCTGAAAGGCACAGAACGGCAGGCAGGGTCAGGGCAGGCAGAGGTCAGAAATCCAGGGTGGTTTGACAGGGTACAGAATGGCAGGCATGTTCAGGGTCAGGGCAGGCGGAATGGTCAAAACCGGGAAAACTAGAAAACATGAACTAGAAAACAACAGGAGCACAGGAAACCGCTGGTCGGCTTGACGAAACAAAACGAACTGGCAACAGACAGAGAACACAGGTATAAATACACTTGGGATAATGGGGAAGATGCGCGACATCTTTAGAGGGGTGCAGACAAGCACAAAGACAGGTGAAACAGATCAGGGTGTGACAGGGTCAAAAGGATGATATGTTAGCTAGCTGGCTATCCAACAGTGAAACTCTTCCAAGTCAAGGTACTTTTTTTCACCTGGTCACAGACAGCTGATTTGTTATGCACTGACGCACACAAGCGAAGAGAAAAGTTGAGAGGATGAGAGCGTGTAGATAGGTGTGAGAATGAATTATATATACAGTACCAGTCAAAAGTTTGGACACACCTACTCATTCCAGCAAGCTGGAACTCCAAACAGCTTACCCGACCGACCGCTCTGAGGCGTCCGCATGGTCCTAAAGTACCCCGGGGCCGATTTTTGTCTCACATTGCATGACCCCCGTCCCCAGTGAAAGTTGCGTCCCAGGTCATGATTGGCATTCATATAGTGCTGCGCAATCGCATAGTACATATTTGTGGTGTGGTTAGCTGTTTTGTGTTCAGCTATTTATAATTTGAGTGTGCGTTTCCTCTGACCAATGTAAACAAGCCCAAATGGGCATTTGAGCATGTAAACAACAGCTTTAGTCTCAAAATCAATTGATTTTCTGCAGTAGGAATTGACCAGTAGGAATATTATGTTTTAGAGGTTTATCCCTCATATCCACCGGATGCATGAAACTCTTTGCGTTCCGGCAGAAGTCATTCATTCTTAATGGAGCAGTTGGGAACGCTACGCTGGGGGTTCCACACTAGGCTACAGTGCGTTCTGTGTTTAATATTTTAAGTTGTGCTTTGCTTTGCCATGGAGTGGTACAATTGGAAGTACACACAGACTCCAATTAGCTAGCTTTTAGCTAGTTGAAAAGCAAAGCATGTGCGTCAAGTACAGAAAATGTGGGCTAGACATCTGGCAAAACGCCTATGCATCTGGTGGATATCGGGCATGAGGATGATTACTATCATACCTTAGGAGCATGTTCTAACTGCAAGATTTGTGAAAAAGAGTAGTTTCAAGCATATCACTGTCGCTTTTAAAAATAGCTAGGTCGAGGAAATTGACAGAGGAAGTGCAATGCTCTTCTGTAAATGATAAATGGGGATTAGTATGAAAAAAATCGACAAATTGGGATAGGGGTTCCATGAGACTATCATTACCAGAGACTTTAGGCCTCAGAGGAGTGTCAGATAGTTTCTTGTGAATCTTAGGTAGGCCATAGTAAGCTGCACATACTGGGTGAAGGGTGATGAGGAAATCAGTAATCCAACCTTAGCAGAAAGGACTGTTAATATATGCATCAATTTCACTGTTAATACAATCCATAGAGTTTGCACGTAAGGGGTCATAGAATTCTCTATTGTTCAGATGACTCATAATGTCCTTGTGATATTGTTCATAGCTTTGTACCGCAACAGCGCCCCTTTTATCAGCAGGGAAAACTACAAGATAATCGTTGTTTTGTAGACATTTGAGTGCTACAACCTCTTCTGCCCTGAGGTTACCTTAAGAGTATTTATGCTTACTGGCAACTTCTCTAAGGTCGTTTTCAACCAGGTGATTGTACAGTATGTGGTAATAGAAGGGCTCCGATTAGAGAATGTTCAAAGGGTAGACTTCTTTTCGAAAGGGGTAAGAATTCTCACTCCCTGATTGGCTTCAATACCAGTATTCACCTGATTTCCAAGAACAGTGTCACTGTGACTTAAGACTGAGTCAGAGGCAAATAAATACATTAAATGCAGGTGTCTAAAAAGCGATTTTTACAGTGAGCACGTCTGCCGAAATAAGTACAAAGACGTCTGCAAGATCTGTTACTCCTTCTAATTTGGAAGAGCAGGGACAGAACATTATTCTTCCACATTCACTTTTCCAAGATCTTGTCGAGGTAGTCGAAAAGCCAATATTGACATTGACAAATTAAACAGAGACTTGGAAGGAGAGAGGAAGAAAGACACCAACTATTGAATTCTATTTCTCTATCAGAGTATTGGAGGGAGAAGTGTACAGTATTTTAGAATTAACCAGGCCCTCGCTTTTGGCTTAGAGGACAGTAACTTTATGCAGATGGGAGAATATTTTGAACAAATGCCTCTCTATATCTCATGTTGTTTGCCATTGAAAACACTAAAGCCTTGTTCACATTTCCCATAAGCACTCCCCTTACGGTTAAAGGCTCCATTGCGAGATGGACACTGCAGAATTTTCCAAACTTTGGTCGTCTTCAGTCCAGCCAGAGTCCGTCGAAGAAGTTACCAAACCACAGAAGAAGATGGAAATACTCTATGTGGTTTATGGCGATGACTTTATGGGATAGCTAGCAACCTACCCATTCCTATGAGTGAGTACTATTTTAATAGTCATGTTAAATAATACACATTGGCTGTTAAGCCAATTATATTATGACTGTTGCCTCCGTTTAAGTTATTTGGGATGGTAATGACGTTTGTTTTTTGTGATAATTATTAGGTGGAGGTCGCTATAGCTACAGTGTTACCTTTAGCCTCGTTTTTAGCTAGCTAGCTGCTCTGCAGCAAAGCTAGCTTGACTTGCTATAAAGTTAGAGAAACAAGTTGAGGAAAAAGTAACTGAATATTATCACCTGTCTTGAAAGAAATATATTTGACAATCTCCCAAAATAAATGTGATCTCTGATGAGAGACAGGCTCTCCTCCATCTTGCATTACAAACACTACACTTGTCCATTTAGTAGCAGGGCAAGACTCTGAAATATGTAAGGATGTGTACAGGGCTTAAAGCAGAGACAGAGAAAATGCGACAGAGTGCTACTACACTTGAACAGGAAATAAAAAGCTAAGTCGATCCGGACATGTTTGCCACATTAACAGAGACAATCACCACATCGATCTCCGACCTTTCAAAAATAACTGAACAGGCTGGCATGGTGCCAAATGCAGGTACCAATCCAAGTTCCCCCAACGTGGTCCCAGAGGAACCAAGACACCAACAACTCATCTGTCGGCGAGAGAGAATCCTCTGATGCGAGCAGCGCTGACGACACATGGAGTAATTCTCAACCTATTTTGGCCAACCCACCGGGCCGATGCCACAACCAACCCTGCTGAGGACAAGGCGGGGCACAAGGGGGAGGTAATCCCCCTCCCTACAACGTGAGAAGGTCTGAGAGGAAAAATAACTATCGGTCATAAATATTTCTGAGCATTCACTGAGCTTAACTGTAAGTGTCTGTGCTCAGGAAAGGCCTCTCCTTCACCCCAACTGATGTAGTTGATCCTTTTAAGAGTAGGCAGCTTAAAATTAGTTTGACAACTGCATTTAAAGCATTTATTTGCCTCTGACTCAGTCTTGAGTAACACTGTTCTTGGAAATCAGCTGACCACTGGTATTGAAACCAATCAGGAATAATAATTCCTACCCCTTTCAAAAAGAAGTATACCTTTTCACCGTTCTCTAATCGGAGCCCCTCTATTACCACATCATGTACAATCACCTGGTTGAAAATGACCTTAGAGAAGATGCCAGTAAGCATAAATACTCTAAAGGTAACCTCAGTGCAGAAGATCTCAGTGCTAAGGTCTACAAAGGTCTACAAAACAACTGTAATCTTGTCATTCTCCCTGCTGATAAGGGGGGCACTGTTGTGGTACAAAGCTATGAACAATATCACAAGGGCATTATGAGTCATCTGAACAAAAGAGAATTCTGTGACCCCTTACATGCAAATCCTACGGATTGTATTTAGAGTGAAATTGCTGCATATATTTACAGTGCTTTAGACCAAGGTTGGATTACTGATTTCCTCATCACCCCTCACCCAGTATGTGCAGCTTACTATGGCCTACCTAAGATTCACAAGAAACTATCTGACCCTCCTCTGAGGCCTAAAGTCTCTGGTAATGATAGTCTCATGGAACCCCTATCCCAATTTGTCATTTTTTCATTAAACAGTTGGTTCCTTCCTTCCCAGCATTCTTGGGTGACACCACTGATGTGATAGAGATCCTTGAGAATGCCAAAGTTGAATCTAATGATATACACTACATGACCAAAAGTATGTGGACAACTCATTTCAAAATCATGGGCATTAATATGGAGTTGGTCCCCCCCTTTGCTGCTATAACAGCCTCTACTCTTCTGGGAAGGCTTTCCACTAGATGTTGGAACATTGCTGTGGAGACTTCATTCCATTCAGCCACAAGAGCATTAGTGAGGTTGGGCACTGATGTTGGGGGATTAGACCTGGCTCGCAGTCGGCGTTCCAATTCATCCCAAAGGTGTTCGATGGGGGTGAGGTCAGGGCTCTGTGCAGCCCAGTCAAGTACTTCCACACGGTTCTCGACAAATCATTTCTGTATGGACCTAGCTTTGTGAACGGGGCATTGTCATGCTGAAACAGGAAAGGGCCTTCCCCAAACTGTTTCCACAAAGTTGGAAGCACAGAATCATCTAGAATGTAATTGTAAGCTTTAGCATTTAGATTTCCCTTCACTGGAACTAAGGGGCCTAGCCCGAACCATGAAAAAAGCCCCAGATCATTAATCCTCCTCCACCAAACTTTACAGTTGGCACTAAGCATTCGGACAGATAGCGTTCTCCTGGCATCCTCCAAACCCAGATTCATCCATCCGACTGCCAGATGGTGAAGCGTGATTCATCACCACAGAGAACGCGTTTTCACTGCTCCAGAGTCCAATGGCGGCRAGCTTCACATTTACATACGCATTGCGTATGATGATCTTAGGCTTGTGTGCGGCTGCTTGGCCATGGAAACCCATTTCATAAAGCTCCCGACAAACAGATCTTGTGCTGACCTTGCTTCCAGAGGCAGTTTGGAACTCGGTAGTGAGTGTTGCAACCGAGGACAGATGATTTTTACGCGCTACGCACTTCATCACTCGGCGTTCCCATTCTGTGAGCTTGTGTGGCCTACCACTTTTGTGGATGAAGACATTTCCACTTCACAATAACAGCACGAACAGTTGACCTAGGGCAGCTCTAGCAGGGCAGAAATTTGACGAAAAAACTTGTTGGAAAGGTTGGAATCCAATGACGGTGCCACCTTGAAAGTCACTGAGCTCTTCATTATTGGCCATTCTACTGCCAATGTTTGTCTATGGATATTTTATGACTGCCTGCTCGATTTTATACACCTGTCAGCAATGGGAGTGGCTGAAATAGCCGAATCCACTAATTTGAAGGGGTGTCYACACACTTTTGTAAATAGTCTACTTGGAATTATGGATGTTCAAAGTCTTTATACAAACATCCCCCATGCAGGAGGCCTAGAAGCCCTTTCCCGCTATCTCGATACATGCCCTGAAGGTCTGCTGCCCTGTTTCTGGTTTTATTTTGAAACTAACCGAAGTAGCATCTATAAACTGGCTCTTTTTACATTCAAYGCCAGGGAACAGCAGACCTTGCGCCAAATTATGCTAATTTATTTMTGCGTTTCTGGGAAGAAAAATGCATTAACAATGCTGTATCTAACACGGTTGTTTCTAACATTGTTCTGTGGCTCCGATATATTGATGATATTCTGGTAGTCTGGAGGGTCACAGAGGATTTGAGTAAATKTGTGTTGTATGCCAACTCTACTAATCCCCATTTATCGTTTACAGAAGAGCATTACACTTCCTCTATCAATTTCCTAGACCTCACTATTTTTGAAGGCGATGGTGATAGGCTATGCTTAAACATTTCATTTTTTTGCAAACCTCTCAGTAGGAACATTCTCCTAGGTATGATAGTAACCATCCTAAATCTCTAAAACGCAACATTCCTACCAGTCAATTCCTTAGATTAAGGCAAAACTGCAGCAAATCAATATTTTTTTTTAACTTAAGCTGAAATAATGAAAAAGAGTTTCCTCGAACGCGACTACAGGGATAGGTCTCCTCAACATGGCGCATAAGCGATCACCAGAGACCGTTAGAGTCGCCCTCTTCACCAAAAAGACCAACGCGAGAAATCTGATATTTTTTAAATATTTTTTTACCACTTAATGCAACCTGTCTGCAGGGCAGATAGCCTCTATTTGAGAATCACGCTGCCTATGATAGAGTAGCAGAGGCACACAAGTTCTTATCAGATGACATGGAGTATGAGCTTGCTAAACATATAAACTTCATGGGATTAGTGGCCTCAAATGCAGAGAAATTGCCTATTGTCATGAAGTGATATTGAACAGAGAGATCTATTTCTGAATGTAGGCATACATTTRAGATATACAATATACGGCACCCCCATTTCATGAATTAAACTATGACCTACCAACCGCGTCACACACTGTCACACTGCCACTTACCCCTAGGTGGCTCAATTTACCCTGTCCCGATGATCAATTTACCTCATACCCGGGGGTAAGTTGTGCCAAGAGACCACCTTGTTTTGGACTAGGTATGTTTTCAAAACTGTTATGTTTACATTAATTCTGATCACAACATCCTGAAATATATGTAGATATCTTAGTAGCCGGGGAAATTATTATTTCCCTTAATGTAGTGAGGCTGAAAGTTTAAAAAAATCTAAACTTTCAGTGCATTTGGAAAGTATTCAGACTCCTTCCCTTTTTCCAAATGTTGTTATGTTACAGCCTTATTCTGAAATGGATTAAATAAATAAAAAACCTCAGCAATCTATACACAATAAGGACAAAGTGAAAACCAGTTTTTAGAATTTTTGCTAATTCWTTCAAAATAAAAAACAAAATAGAATATTTAAAAAAATACATTAGTCACATGCGCCGAATGCGTACAATGCAGTTTTAAAAAATACAGATAAGAAAAAGAGATAAAAGTAACAAGTAAATAAGGAGCAGCTGTGAAATAACAAAAGYGAGACTATATACAGGGGGGGTACCGATACAGAGTCAATGTGCAGGGGCACCGGTTATTTGAGGTAGTATATACTGTACATGTAGGTCAAGTTATTAAAGTGACTATGCATAGATGACAACAGGGAGTAGCAGTGGTGTAAAAGAGGGAGTTAGATGGGGTGGGGGGGGGGGGGGGGGGGGCACAGCAATAGTCTGGGTAGCCATTTGACTGATGTTCAGGAGTCTTATGGCTTGGAGGTAAAAGCTGTTTAGAAGCCTCTTGGACCTAGACTTGGCCTCCGATACCGCTTGCCGTGTGGTAGCAGAGAGAACAGTCTATGACTAGGGTGGCTGGAGTCTTTTACAATTGTAGGCCTTCCTCTGACACCGCCTGGTATAGAAGTACTAGATGGCTGGAAGCTTGGCCCCAGTGATGTATTGGAACGCTCGCACTACCCTCTGTAGTGCCTTGCGGTCGGAGGCCGAGCAGTTGCCATACCAGACAGTAATGCACCCAGTCAGGATGCTCTCGATTGTGCAGCTGTAGAACCTTTTGAGCATATGAGGACCCATGCCATTTCAGTCACAGCCAGGTCGCTGACCTCCTCTCTATAGGCTGTCTCGTCGTTGTTGTGATCAGGCCTACCACTGTTGTGTCATCTGCAAATGTAATGATGGTGCTGGAGTGCCTGGCCGTGCTGTCATGAGTGAACAGGGAGTACAGGGGACTGAGCACGCACCCCTGAGGGGCCCTGTGTTGAGGATCAGTGTGGCGGATGTGTTGTTACCTACCCTTACCACCTGGGGGCAGCCGTCAGGAAGTCCAGGATTCAGTTGCAGAGGGAGGTGTTTAGTCCCAGGGTCCTTAGCTTAGTGATGAGCTTTGAGGGCACTTGGTGTTGAACGTGAGCTGTAGTCAATGAATAGCATTCTCACATAGGTGTTCCTTTTGTTCAGGTGGGAAAGGACAGTGGGAGTGCAATGGAGATTGCATCATCTGTGGATTGTTTGTGCGGTATGCAAATTGGAGTGGGTCTAGGATTTCTGTTATGATGGTGTTGATGTGAGCCATGACAAGCCTTTCAAAGCACTTCATGGCTACAGACGTGAGTGCTATGGGTCGGTAGTCATTTAGGCAGGTTACCTTAGTGTTCTTGGGCACAGGGACTATGGTGGTCTGCTTAAAACATGTTGGTATTACAGACTCGGACATGGAGAGGTTGAAAATGTCAGTGTAGGCACTTGCCAGTTGGTCAGCGCATGCTCGCAGTACATGTCCTGATAATCCGTCTGGCCCTGCGGCCTTGTGAMTATTGACCTGTTTAAAGGTCTTACTCACATCAGCTGCAGAGAGTGTGATCACACAGTCTTCCGGAACAAGCGAGCATAGAGGTAGTTTAGCTCGTCTGGTAGACTCCTGTCACTGGGCAACTCTAAGGCTGTGCTTCCCTTTGTAGTCTGTAATGTTTTGCAAGCCCTGTCACATCCAACGAGCGTCAGAGCCGGTGTAGTACGATTCGATCTTAGTCCTGTATTGATGCTTTGCCTGTTTGATGGTTCGTCGGAGGGCATAGCGGGATTTCTTATAAGCTTCCGGGTTAGAGTCCCGCTCCTTGAAAGCGGCGGGTCTCTAGCTTTTAGCTCAGTGCGGACGCTGACTGTAATCCATGGYTTCTGGTTGGGGTATGTACGTACAGTCACGGTGGGGACGACATCATCAATGCACTTATTGATGAAGCCATTGACTGATGTGGTGTACTCCTCAATGCAATCGGAGGAATCCCGGAACATATTCCAGTCTGTGCTAGCAAAACAGTCCTGTAGCTTTGCATCTGCTTCATCTGACCACTTTTTTTTTAGATCTAGTCACTGGTACTTCCTGCTTTAGATTTGGATTGTAAGCAGGTATCAGGAGGATAGAACTATGGTCATATTTGCCAAAAGGAGGGCGGGGGAGAGCTTTGTACGTGTCTCTGTGTGTGGAGTAAAGGTGGTCTTGAGTTTCTTTCCCTCTGGTTTCACATTTAACATGCTGACAGAAATTTGGTCAAAYGGATTTAAGTTTCCCTGCATTAAAGTCCCCGGCTACTAGGAGCACCGCCTCTGGGTAGGCGTTTTCTTGTTTGCTTATGGCGGAATACAGCTCATTCAATTCTGGATACTATTCCCGATCAAGCAGTGTATCCTTCACGTCGGGCTTGTCAGAGTCGTTAAAGGAAAAAGAGGATTCTGCTAGTCCGTGGTGAGTAATCGCAGTCCTGATGTCGAGAAGTTATTTTCGGTCATAAGAGACGGTAGCGGCAACATTATGTACAAATWAAAATAAGTTACAAACAACGCAAATAAACTAACAAAAAAACACAATCGGCTGGGGGCACGTAAAACCTCTGCCATCCTCTCCGGGCGCCATCTTACAGATACCTTATTTACATAAGTATCCAGACCCTTTGTTATGAGATTCGAAATTGAGCTCAGGTACATCCTGTTTCCATTGGTCATCCTTGAGATGTTTCTACAACTTGATTGGAGTCTACCAGTGGTAAATTAAATTGATTGGACATGATTTGGAAAGGCACACACCTGTCTATATAAGATCTCACAGTTGACAGTTAATGTCAGAGCAAAAATCAGGCCATGAGGTTGAAGGAATTTTCCGTAGAGCTCTGAGACAGGATTGTGTCGAGGCACAGATCTGTGGAAGGGTACAAAACATGTCTGCAGCATTGAAGGTCCCCAAGAACACAGTGGCCTCCATCATTCTTAAATGGAAAAATATTAAAACCACCAAGAGAATTCATAGAGCTGGCTGCCTGGCAGCCTTGGTCAGGGAGGTGACCAAGAACCCAATAACCTAGCCATGTTGTCGAAGGAATTTTTCGTAGAGCTCCGAGACATTGAAGGTCCCCAAGGACACAGTGACACCATCATTCTTAAATGGAAGAAGTTTGGAACCACCAAGACTCTTCTTAGTTCTGGTTGCCAGGCCAAACTGAGCGATCGGGGGAGAAGGGCCTTGGTCAGGCAGGTAAACAAGAACCCAATGGTCACTCTGACAGAGCTATAGAGTTCCTCTGTGGAGATGGGAGAACCTTCTAGAAGGACAACCATCTCTGCAGCACTCCACCAATCAGGCCTTTATGGTAGAGTGGCCAGACGGATGCCACTCCTCAGTAAAAGGCACATGACAGCCTGCTTGGAGTTTGCCAAAAGGCACCTAAAGGACTCAGACCATGAGAAACAAGATTCTCTGGAAGGTTCTGCAAGATTGAACTCATTGGCATGGTTCACCTTCCAACAAACAACGACCCTAAGCACACAGCCACAACTTGAACCCGATCGAACATCTCTGGAGATATCTGAATATAGTTGTGCAGCGACGCTCCCCATCCAACATGACAGAGCTTGAGAGGATCTGCAGAGAAAAATGGGAGAAACTACCCAAAAACATGTGTGCCAAGCTTGTAGCGTCATACTCAAGAAGACTCTAAGTGGAATCGCTGCCAAAGGTGCTTCAACAAAGTACTGAGTAAAGGGTCTGAATACTTATGCAAATGTGATATTATTTTTAATACATTTGCACAAAATTCTAAAAACTAGTTTTTGCTTTGTAATTATGGGATGTTGTGTGTAGATTGATGAGAACAAAAGAAAACAATTGAATCCATTCTAGAATAAGGCTGTAACGTAACAATATGTGGAAAAGGTAAAGGGGTCTGAATACTTTCCMGAATGCATTGTATATCATGCTCAGTTGTTTAGAAGTTGAGGTGATTTGTTGATCAGATAATCGGTGCAGTGCTTTCCTCCAGCTGATCCTTGTGAACAAGCAGAATAGTATTTTATCTCCACAGACCTGACCATCTGACCAACCAGGTCTGTGACCAAAGACACTGGAGGGGGAAAGAGTATAGGGGGAGTCAGTCAGAGTCTGAAGTGGCTTTTGCTTATCTTACCTGACAAGATCAGAGATGGGGAAGAGAGGGGGAAGCCTAATTGCTTTGGTGTTTGCTTTGTTTGTTCGTTTCCATATTATGTCTATCTCTGAGAAGCTACCCAGGAAAGGGCTAAAAATAGCCCATATTAATATATGTAGCCTTACAAATAAGATACATGAAATCAATTACTTGCTAAAAACATTAAGATAAACCAAAAAGTTTGATTTGATATTAGCCATTTCTGAGACTCACTTAGATAATGCCGTTAGGATACAGCAGTAGCAATACAAGGATATAACATGTATAGAAGAGACAGGAATGCTTATGGGGGACGTGTAGCTATATAAACAGTACCAGTCAATGTTTGGACACACCTACTCATTCAAGGATTTTTCTCTATTTTACTATTTTCTACATTGTAGAATAATAGAGAAGACATCAAAACTATGAAAAAACACATATGGAATCATGTAGTAACCAAAACAAATCTAAATATATTTTATATTGAAGATTCTTCAAAGTACCCAGCCTTTGCCTTGATGACAGCTTCGCACACTCTTGGCATTCTCTCAACCAGCTTCATGAGGTAGTCATCTGGAATACATTTCAATTAACAGTTGTGCCTTGCTGAAAGTTAATTTGTGGAATATCTTTCCTTCTTATTGCATTTAAGCCAATCAGTTCTGTTGTAACAAGGTAGCGGAGGTATGTAGAAGATAGCCCTATTTTATAAAAGACCAAGTCCATATTATGGCAAGAACAGTTCGAATAAGCAAAGAGGTAAGAAGAAGAAGGTCTGTCAATACAGAACATTTCAAGAAATTCTAAAGTTTCTTCAAGTGCAGTCACAAAAAACATCAAGCACTATGATGAAACTGGCTCTCATGAGGAATGCCACAGGAAAGGAAGACCCAGAGTTACCTCTGCTGCAGAGGATAAGTTCATTTGAGTTACCAGTCTCAGAAATTGCAGCCCAAATAAATGCTTCACAGAGTTCAAGTAACAGACACATCTCAACATCAACTGTTCAGAGGAGACTGTGTGAATCAGCCCTTCATGGTCAAATTACTGCAAAGAAACCACTACTAAAGGACACCAATAAGAAGAAGACACTTGCTTTGGGCCAAGAAACACTAGAAATCGTCATTAGACCGTTGGAAATCTGTCCTTTGGTCTGATGAGTCCAAATTAGATTTTTGGTTCCAACCGCTGTGACAGAGTAGGTGAACGGATGATCTCTGCATGTGTGGTTCCCACCGTGGAGCATGGAGGAGGTGTGATGGTGTGGGGGTGCTTTGCTGGTGACACTGTCTGTGATTTATTTAGAATTCAAAGCACAATTCATCAGTATGGCTACCACAGCATTCTGCAGCGATAGTCGTGAAGAGGGCACRACAAAATATATTCCCCCTCAGGAGACTGAAAAGATTTGGCATGGGTCCTCAGATCCTCAAAAGGTTCTACAGCTGCACCATCGAGAGCATCCTGGCTGGTTGCATCACTGCCTGGTATGGCAAATGCTCGGTCTCCGACCGCAAGGCACTACAGAGGGTAGTGCGAACGGCCCAGTACATCACTGGGGCCAAGCTCCCTGCCATCCAGGACCTCTACACCAGGCGGTGTCAGAGGAAAGCCCTAAAAATTGTCAAAGACWCCAGCCACCCTAGTCATAGACTGTTCTCTCTGCTACCGCACGGCAAGCGGTACCGGAGCGCCAAGTCTAGGTCCAAGAGGCTTCTAAATAGCTTCTACCCCCAAGCCATGAGACTCCTGAACACCTGATCAAATGGCTACCGAGACTATTTGCTGTGCCCTCCCCACCCCACTCTTTTACACCGCTGCTACTCTCTGTTGTCATCATCTATGCACAGTCACTTTAATAACTCTACCTACATGTACATATTACCTCAACTAATTGGTGCCCCCGCACATTGATCCTGTACAGGTACCCCGCTGGATATAGTCTCACAATTGTTATTTTACTGCTGCTCTTTAATTACTTGATACTTTTATTTCTTATTCTTATCCGTATTTTTTTAAACTGCATTGTTGGTTAGGGGCTCGTAAGCAAGCATTTCACTGTTGTATTCGGCGCATGTGACTAATGAATAAATATTTGATTTGATACACCAACCCATCTGTAATGACAAACCTCCTGGCATTGACAACTTAGATAGAAGGCTACTGAGGATGGTAGCTGAGTCTAGTGGAAGGTGTTTGTCCACAGGCCAGGAAGCCAAAGTCATTCCGCTACCCAAGAGTGGTAAAGCAGCATTTACTGGTGCTAACAGAAGACCTGTTGCTAGATCTTAGTACATTTTTGGAAAAATTGTGTTTGAGCAAATACAACGCTATTTCTCTGTAAACAAATTGACAACAGACTTTTAGCWTGCTTATAGAGAAGGGCATTTTTTGACACCACACTCCACAAAGCAAGTCCCGCAGGCTCTAGTTGTGTCTTATCTTRATTATTGTCCAGCCATGTGATCAAGTGCTGCTTAGAAAGACCTAGTTAAGTTGCAGCTGGCCAAGAACAGAGCGGCATGTCTTGTGCTTCATAATCAGAGGGCTAATTTCTAATTATATACATTTTACATTACATTTACATTTAAGTCATTTAGCAGACGCTCTTATCCAGAGCGACTTACAAATTGGAAAGTTCATACATATTCATCCTGGTCCCCCCGTGGGAATTGAACCCTGGTCCCCCGTGGGAATGAACCCACAACCCTGGCGTGCAAGCGCCATGCTCTACCAACGAACTGTAACTCAGCAAAATCTTTGAAATTGTTGCATTCATATTTTTGTTCTGTACATTTGTGTGTTATGTATTTATATGTATAAAACATTTAAAGGTCCAATGCAGCTGTTTTTATCTCAATATCAAC
>NC_036842.1:6402109-6411263 GCF_002910315.2 Salvelinus sp. IW2-2015 | reverse complement strand
ATTAATTGGATACTTTTTATTTCTTATTCTTATCCGTATTTTTTTAAACTGCATTGTTGGTTAGGGGCTCGTAAGCAAGCATTTCACTGTTGTATTCGGCGCATGTGACTAATGAATAAATATTTGATTTGATACACCAACCATCTGTAATGACAAACCTCCTGGCATTGACAACTTAGATAGAAGGCTACTGAGGATGGTAGCTGAGTCTAGTGGAAGGTGTTTGTCACAGGCCAGGAAGCCAAAGTCATTCCGCTACCAAGAGTGGTAAAGCAGCATTTACTGGTGCTAACAGAAGACCTGTTGCTAGATCTTAGTACATTTTTGGAAAATTGTGTTTGAGCAAATACAACGCTATTTCTCTGTACAAATTGACAACAGACTTTTAGCATGCTTATAGAGAAGGGCATTTTTTGACACCACACTCCACAAAGCAAGTCCCGCAGGCTCTAGTTGTGTCTTATCTTAATTATTGTCCAGCCATGTGATCAAGTGCTGCTTAGAAAGACCTAGTTAAGTTGCAGCTGGCCAAGAACAGAGCGGCATGTCTTGTGCTTCATAATCAGAGGGCTAATTTGAATTATATGCATGCCAGTCACTCTTGGCTAATAGTTGAGGAGAGACTGACTGCATCACTTCTTCTTTTTATAAGAAACAATGTGTTGAAAATTGCAAATTGTTTGCACAGTAAACTTATGCACGCTCTGACATACACACTTATCCCACCAGACATGCCACCAGGGGTCTTTTCACAGTCTGCAAATCCAGAACAAATTCAAGAAAGCGTACAATATTATATAGAGCCATTATTGCATGGAACTCCCTCCATAATCATATTGCTCAAATGAACAGCAAACCTGGTTTAATAATCCAGATAAAGCAACACCTCACAGCACAACGCCTTTTCCCTATTTGACCTAGATCCACTGAACAAAAATATAAACGCAACGTGTCAATGCTGGTCCCATTTTTCATGAGCTGAAATAAAAAGATTCCAAAATAAAGATTTTTCATACACATCAAAAGCTTATTTCTCTTAAATTTTGTGGACAAATTGGTTTACATCCCTGTAAGTGAGCATTTTATCCTTTGTCAGAATAATCCTTCATCTGACAGGTGTGGCATATCAGAAGCTGATTAAACAGCATGATCATTACACAGGTGCACCTGTGCTGGGGACAATAAAAGGCCACTCTGAAGATATCTCAAGTTTTGAGGATCGTGCAATTGGCATGCTGACCGCAGGAATGTACACCAATGCTGTTGCCAGATAATTTAAACTTAATGTCTCTACCACAAGCCGCCTCCAACGTCGTTTTAGAGAATTTGGCAGTATGTCCAACCGGCCTCACAACCGCAGACCACGTGTAACCCCCCTCCTCCGACGATCCTGCAGGTGAAGAAGCGGATGTGGAGGTCCTGGGTGGCATGGATACACGTTCGGAGGAGTATTTCTGTCTGTAAGAAAGCCCTTTTTGTTGGGAACTCATTCTGATTGGCTGAGCCTGGCTCCCAGTGGGTCAGCCTGGCTGCGCCCCTGCCCAGTCAAGTGCAATCAATAGATTAGGGCCTAATGAATTTATTTGGATTGACAGATTTTTTTATACGAACTGTAACTCAGCAAAATCTTTGAAATTGTTGCATTCATATTTTTGTTCTGTACATTTTGTGTGTATGTATTTATATGTATAATACATTTAAAGGTCCAATGCAGCTGTTTTTATCTCAATATCAAATCATTTTTGGGTAAAATTACAGTGCATTCTGAAAGTATGCTTCACTGTAGGGATGATACCAGGTTTCCTCCAGACGTGACGCTTGGCATTCAGGCCAAAGAGTTCAATCTTGGAGAACCTTCCAGAGAATCTTGTTTCTCATGGTCTGAGAGTCTTTAGGTATCTTTTGGCAAATTCCAAGCGGGCTGTCATGCACATTTTTCTTCGAAGTGGTTCCATCTGGCCACTCTACCATAAAGGCTGATTGGTGGAGTGCTGCAGAGATGGTTTTCCTTCTGGAAGGTTCTCCCATCTCCACAGAGGAACTCTAGAGCTTTGTCAGAGTGACCATCGAGTTCTTGGTCACCTCCCTGACAAGGCCCTTCTCCCCGATTGCTCCGTTTAGCCGGCGGCCAGCTCTAAGAAGAGTCCTTCGACCTCATGGCTTGGTTTTTGCTCTGACATTCCCTGTCAACTGTGGGACCTTGACTGACAGACGGACGGACGGACGGACAGACAGGTAGGTGTGTGCCTTTCCAAATCATGTCCAATCAATTTAATTTACCACAGGTGGACTCAAATCAAGTTGTAGAAACATCTCAAGGATGATCAATGGAACAGGATTAAAAATCTATAAAAATTGCAAAAATGTCTAAAAATGTATTTTCACAATGTCATTATGGGGTATTGTGTGTAGATCGCAGTTTTAAAAAAAACGATTTTGGAATAAGGCTGTAACATAACAACATGTGGAAAAAGTCAAGGGGTCTGAATACTGTCCGAAGGCACTGTGAGTATCTTACTGTGATTGTTTTAAATTCAAATGATACAATTTTTTACAAAAATACCTTCTCAGCAAAGAGCAATGTCACAAGCAAGAATTTAGCTAGGACTCTCTGGGAGGGGTCTGAGTGGGGAGGGAAAAACTGAAAATGAGCTGTTATTGGCAGAGAGGTTTAGAACTCTCTTATTGGTCTATTAACTAATTTACCACCTGGTGATATCACCAGGCAGGCCAAAACTCCATCCCAACAAAACAGGCAGACATTTCAGGCAATCTTTTCAAACAGTTCTTACACTGAAATGGCATTATCACAATGTCCACAATTTCAGAGTGTTATTCCAACCTCATAGTGTGGAAATATATATAAAACATTGGAAATTACATTTTTGACTGCACTGGGCCTTATTATTATTATGATGCCTCCCACATGTTTTACAGTGAACCAAGATTAATTTGGATCACTAAACTGAGAGACCAACCCCCTCATAGACCAAATATAACCTCAGCCTCCCCCTCCTAATGGAGGGTTGTTGTGCCATTTGCACTGGTTGACCTGAAGGATGTTTTGAATAAAATCCAATGTAAAAATCCCTCCACTTCTTGTCCATGTCGTGTTTCTAACTCACCAGCAGGGGGACGTATAATCCCTTCAGTGGCATACAGCTCAATCAAATATTTTTATAACTAATATTTTTATAACTGTTGTCTATGGGAGCAAATTAATCAAAGTGGGCAGAACATGCCCATAAATAAAATAAAAACACAAGCCTGCTTGCTCAAAACAATGTGAAATTGTATTACATATCAAAAACTCATTACATTCGGTTGCTGTTAAGTAATCGGTCCAGGTGGGCAGAGCCAAGCACGAGCTAGCGAGAGAGCCTTTTGGCGCGTTCTAGCATGTATTTGTATATTTCCGTTAGGGAACGCCTACCCTGTGAAGTGTGCGTGTGCAATAACTCAATTCACCCTTGCACTCCTTCTAAACAAACACATTTTGTAAAACTTTGGCAAAGGGTCAAGTCTACAAAAYTTAGTCCACTCTGTTCTTTACATATTGTAGTTTTTCAAAMTGAAACTGTATTGAGATTGGGAAAATTAGCAGAATGTTGGCCAAAATCTATGTCGCTCCATCTTCTCCCACTGGGCTTCCTCTCACCACCATATTGAGTGGAGAAGCCAACCGCATACTTCACATTTATAAATCCGGTGAAATATCTGTCTAATTTTTCTATCTTTGGCTCAATACAGTCTGTCAACCAATGAACATTTTTGGTTTCTAATATTAACAACCCAACTTATTGTGGGAAGGTTGTGGAAGGCTACCCGAAACTTTTGACCCAATTTAAACAATTTAAAGGCAATGCTACCAAATACTAATTGTTGCGTCAAAAAACAGAACACTCAAAACATGAGCACAATGGCAGCTCTTCCTTTAAAGAACTCCMGGCCTCAAGAGGGCAGATAACCCAAAAACACGGGTGGAACTAAAAAATTGAGCCAGGATTTCTGGAGGGACTACTTTTACATGCGCACCTGGCAGATAAGCATGGGTATAAAATGTTTGGGCTTAGCGTTGCTTGGGTCCTCAACATACAAACAGCTCATTGTTCAACCCTAAAGACGCAACTGGTAAGTAATGTTTGGAATTATTTATTATGTTGCATCCAGTGCTTAGCACAATTTACATGTTTAACTCTGGTAGGAGTGGTGACTTCTTTTGTTGTGGATATTTTCTCACTGCAGAAGTAATTGCTTGAAGTACTAGATTCAATTGTTTAAATGTTTACTTTATTCAAAGCCATGCTTTTGTTGCTGTGTCATGCATTGTTTATTGTGTAAAATAATGCATGTTTATTCTCTGTTTAAGGTTATCAACCTATTCCCTATTCCTTATTCCTCTCATTCAACTACTCTATTCAACAAATCAACTGTTTCAACATATTCAACAAATGGCATCAAACCCATAATAAAATACTAGAAAGGAATTGAGTTGTCCCTTTGCATCCTTCACGTGTTGAGCAAGSCGTTTTCAAGTTTGGGCAGAGCTGAAATAATTAGAACACCTAGACAACTTGACACTAATTGAGTGTATGTGAACTTCTGACCCACTGGGAATGTGATGAAATAAATAAATCATTCTCTCTACTATTATTCTGACATTTCACATTCTTAAAATAAAGTGGTGATCCTAACTGAACTCTTTTTACGAGCATTAAATGTCAGGAATTGTGAAACTGAGTTTAAATATATTTGGCTAAGGTGTATGTAAACTTCTGACTTCAACTGTATATAGGTAGCTGAGTAGGGGTATATATACTGTGTCTATAACTGTTGTAAAGACAGACATACCAGCAGTAAGCACAAACTGACTTGTTTTGCGCTACACTAGAGACTGTTGTCAAGTAGTTGGTCTCATCAAGTAAAGCTACAAATAAACTGAATGCTGAGGGACAAATGTCTCTTCACATACTGTTGATTGTGTTAGCAAAGTCACAGACGCTCCTGTAGTATTTGTTTTATTGTACCTTTATTTAACCAGGTAGGCCAGCTGAGAACAAGTTCTCATTTACAACTGCGACCTGGCCAAAATAAAGCAAAGCAGTGGGACAAAAACAACACAGTTACACATGGGATAAACAA
This sequence comes from Salvelinus sp. IW2-2015, assembly GCF_002910315.2. Lineage (NCBI taxonomy): Eukaryota > Metazoa > Chordata > Actinopteri > Salmoniformes > Salmonidae > Salvelinus > Salvelinus sp. IW2-2015. Next base: position 6,406,121 of record NC_036842.1, on the reverse strand, counting down.
ACGTACAGTCAATAACACAATAGAAAAATATGTATACAGTGTGTGCAAATGAAGTAAGGCAAATAGGCCAATAGTGGCGAAGTAATTACAATTTAGCAGTTTACACTGTAGTGCTATATGTGCAGATGAGGATGTGCAAGTAGAAATACTGGTGTGCAAAAGAGAAACTCAAATATGGGGATGAGGTAGGTAGTTGGTTGGGATGGGATGGGCTATTTACAGATGGGCTGAGTGCAGCTGGGGGAGATATAAGTCTCCAACTTCAGTGATTTTTGCAATTTGGCGGCCAAAGGAGGCGTTGGCTTTGGGGATGACGAGTGAAATATACCTGCTGGAGCGTGTGCTACGGGTGGTGTTAGTACGCTGGAGCTTTACCTTATAGACCTATAGATCACCTGGAGCTAATGGGTTTGGCGACAAATATGAAGTGAGGACCAGCCAACGAGAGCATACAGGTCGCAGTGGTGGGTAGTATATAGGGCTTTGGTGACATAACGGATGGCACTGTGATAGACTGCATCCAATTTGCAGAGCAGAGTCTTGGAGGCTATTTATTAAATGACATCTCCGAAGTGAAGGATCGGTAGTATAGTCAGTTTTACGAGGGTATGTTTGGCAGCATGAGTGAAGGAAGCTTTGTTGCGAAAAAGGAAGCCGATTCTAGATTTAACTTTGGATTGGAAATGCTTAATGTGAGTCTGGAATGAGAGTTTACAGTCTAGCCAGACACCTAGGTATTTATAGTTGTCCAGATATTCTAAGTCAGAACCGTCCAGAGTAGTGATGCTAGTCGGTCGGGGAGGTGCGGGCAGCGATCGGTTGAAGAGCATGCATTTCGTTTCGCTAACATTTAAGAGCAGTTGGAGGCCACGAAAAGATTGTTGTGTGGCGTTGAAGCTCGTTTGGAGGTTTGTTAAAACAGTGTCCAAAGAAGGGCCAGATGTATACAGAATGGTGTCGTCTGCGTAGAGGTGGATCAAAGAGTCACCCGCAGCAAGAGCGACATCATTGATATATACAGAGAAAAGAGTCGGCCCGAGAATTTAACCCTGTGGTACCCCCATAGAGACCCAGAGATCCGGACAACAGGCCCTCCGATTTGACACACTGAACTCTGAGAAGTAGTTAGTGAACCAGGCCAGGCAGTCAGAAACCAAGGCTGTTGAGTCTGCCGATAAGAATACGGTGATTGACAGAGTCAAAAGCCTTGGCCAGGTCGATGAAGACGGCTGCACAGTACTGTCTNGACTTCAACTGTATATAGGTAGCTGAGTAGGGGTATATATACTGTGTCTATAACTGTTGTAAAGACAGACATACCAGCAGTAAGCACAAACTGACTTGTTTTGCGCTACACTAGAGACTGTTGTCAAGTAGTTGGTCTCATCAAGTAAAGCTACAAATAAACTGAATGCTGAGGGACAAATGTCTCTTCACATACTGTTGATTGTGTTAGCAAAGTCACAGACGCTCCTGTAGTATTTGTTTTATTGTACCTTTATTTAACCAGGTAGGCCAGCTGAGAACAAGTTCTCATTTACAACTGCGACCTGGCCAAAATAAAGCAAAGCAGTGGGACAAAAACAACACAGTTACACATGGGATAAACAAACGTACAGTCAATAACACAATAGAAAAATATGTATACAGTGTGTGCAAATGAAGTAAGGCAAATAGGCCAATAGTGGCGAAGTAATTACAATTTAGCAGTTTACACTGTAGTGCTATATGTGCAGATGAGGATGTGCAAGTAGAAATACTGGTGTGCAAAAGAGAAACTCAAATATGGGGATGAGGTAGGTAGTTGGTTGGGATGGGATGGGCTATTTACAGATGGGCTGAGTGCAGCTGGGGGAGATATAAGTCTCCAACTTCAGTGATTTTTGCAATTTGGCGGCCAAAGGAGGCGTTGGCTTTGGGGATGACGAGTGAAATATACCTGCTGGAGCGTGTGCTACGGGTGGTGTTAGTACGCTGGAGCTTTACCTTATAGACCTATAGATCACCTGGAGCTAATGGGTTTGGCGACAAATATGAAGTGAGGACCAGCCAACGAGAGCATACAGGTCGCAGTGGTGGGTAGTATATAGGGCTTTGGTGACATAACGGATGGCACTGTGATAGACTGCATCCAATTTGCAGAGCAGAGTCTTGGAGGCTATTTATTAAATGACATTTCCGAAGTGAAGGATCGGTAGTATAGTCAGTTTTACGAGGGTATGTTTGGCAGCATGAGTGAAGGAAGCTTTGTTGCGAAAAAGGAAGCCGATTCTAGATTTAACTTTGGATTGGAAATGCTTAATGTGAGTCTGGAATGAGAGTTTACAGTCTAGCCAGACACCTAGGTATTTATAGTTGTCCAGATATTCTAAGTCAGAACCGTCCAGAGTAGTGATGCTAGTCGGTCGGGGAGGTGCGGGCAGCGATCGGTTGAAGAGCATGCATTTCGTTTCGCTAACATTTAAGAGCAGTTGGAGGCCACGAAAAGATTGTTGTGTGGCGTTGAAGCTCGTTTGGAGGTTTGTTAAAACAGTGTCCAAAGAAGGGCCAGATGTATACAGAATGGTGTCGTCTGCGTAGAGGTGGATCAAAGAGTCACCCGCAGCAAGAGCGACATCATTGATATATACAGAGAAAAGAGTCGGCCCGAGAATTTAACCCTGTGGTACCCCCATAGAGACCCAGAGATCCGGACAACAGGCCCTCCGATTTGACACACTGAACTCTGAGAAGTAGTTAGTGAACCAGGCCAGGCAGTCAGAAACCAAGGCTGTTGAGTCTGCCGATAAGAATACGGTGATTGACAGAGTCAAAAGCCTTGGCCAGGTCGATGAAGACGGCTGCACAGTACTGTCTGTAGGCCGCACAAGGTTAAGGTTTTAAATTACTGCACGGTCTGTTCTATACTCCAGCCTGGCATGTATTTCAATTAGGACCAGCTAAACATACCAAAGTCAGTACACATACACTTCACTAACAGTTAAGAATTCTGCATTTTAAAGGCCCAATGCAGCGTTTATCTAAAAAATGTATAATTTATGAGGAATAAAAGATGCACTATGCAGAAATATAGCTCTGGCCAATTCCTGGTTGCTCAAATTATTTCAGTTTGTGACAAAAGTAGTGTAGAGAACCATTGTTATCTAAACCTCTGAAATATATTTTCCATAACCCCAAATATTGTATTTTCAGCATTTTGAAGCCGGTGTTCAAAACCAAAATTAAGACGCAAAAACTAAACTTAAGAACAGCTGTCATTTCCTGGTTGCTAAAATGCAACACTGTTCACTCAATTGAAGTTGAGGAAACAAGCACTGAATAGTGTAGAGAATCCTCGACCCATCAAAATCACTGAAATATATTAAAGTAAAAATCTCAAGCAGGAGTGTCATGTTACAGGGAAATGGGATGCAGGGGAGATTTGTTTTGAACACAGTCTAGTGCTGTTGCAATGTAACTAGCTTCCACATGACATGTTTGTGTTTGAGAGTCAGCCTTCACTGACGKTCATAATAGCTGCTAGATTGTGCCAACATTCAAAAATTAGCGCTATATCGTAGAAAAATGTAGTCGATTAGTACCACAAAGTAGACCCACAAATCAATTTAAAAAATGTTTATTTTGCTGATGTACAAAACTGGTGTAGAAGCAGAAAATGAGGAATGTACACAGGTTACACCTGTAACATTCACTTGGCTCAACATGCATAGACATAAAAAAGTATAAAACAAAAATGTTAGAATTTCATAAATTCCCTAAATGTGCTTTAAAACCCWAGCAGCAGGTTCTCATGCACCTTTCACAGATTTAGTTAAGGCAGCACTGTAATCATGACCCTTTATCCAGAACKTTCAAACGTTTCTAAAACTAAGGTCTAGTGTACTAGAACCTCCAGGTTCTAGAACACTAGACCAGTGGGTAGCTGGCTGCCGTGGCGATGCCACAGTGGTTCTTCCTGTCTTTGGCCATGTAGATGTAGCCTTTGTCTCCCCATTTCTCGCTCCAGCTGAGG